>NW_026849443.1:0-201508 GCF_030869305.1 Colletotrichum tamarilloi
GAAGAGCAGCAGATATTGGCCCATTTGGCCCTTTCTCCGGAAACCTCTACGTCGCCATCAAAGTTCAGAACCTCTGCGGTTGAGGGCCGCCTCCGACCATTGCGGCCGACCATTGCGGCCGACCATTGCGGCCAACCATTACGGCCGACCTCTGCCGTCGACCTTTCCGGCCGGCGCCGCCGCGGCAGCTTGCCCATCCCGAATTGAATGGCGGTTTTCGTATCGAAATCACTATATTGCGTTGAGCGCGTGCTTGGGATACATTGCGCGTATTGTGTAGTTAAAAAGTGTACTGTATCGTGTGATTTCCCTTGAAAGCGTGATCCCGTTAAGGTCGATCTTTTGTGCCTGTAAAGCCGGAAAAAAAACCACCACATAAATAATTCATAATACTCCTAGCTTAGCTACTCTTTTTTTAAAAAAAAGTATTAGTAATTTATTTATTACGTTTATTAAGTTTCTTAATTACTCCGGCTTCTTTTATTTTTAAAAAAGCTACTATTATAAACTATTATTTAATATAATTATACTTAAATTATTTCTTAATCTTTGCGCATATACTTAGAAAAAGATCGATAGCGTACTTTATAAGTTTAATATACTTAATCTTTATTAATATCTTTATAAAATAATACTTATAAGTATAATATAATTATTTAACTAAGTCCCTTTTCTTATTAGTATTTACTATTGCGCCGACTATAATATCTAAGTTTTAAAACTATAAGTCTACTTTATATTATAGAGCTTAAAATAGGGACTAGAAAGTATTAAAAAATCGACTTTCTAAGGGGTAAGTATAAAAAATCGGATTTCGTATATAAATCGGTAGAGCCTTAAATATTAACCTCCTATTATATCCTTAATCCTTCTTTAGTTAATTAATTTCGCTATTTCTATTTATTATTAAGAGTAGTATTCTAATAATAGTCTCGGGGTTTATATTATTCCACGGGTAATACTCGTTATTATTATTATCCGTACTAGATTTATCGTTAATATCGGAGCTAATATTAAATTCCCTTAATATATCCTCTTTTTTTTTAACTTAACTTTTCTTCCCTAGTACTACTATTAAAGATTAACATTTTCCCTTAATAATATTTCTCATAATATATTATCGTTAGTCTAACTAGCTCTATATTATAAATTTACTATTATACTTAGTTTTAAGAGATAAGTAAGTAAATAATTATATATTTATACTACCTCCGGACTATATATATTTACCTTCTATATGAACCTTAGTATTACTAACGTCTCCTCCCTACTCCTCCTTTATTACGTCCTCTATATATATATTTATATAATAATAGCTCGTAATATAATTATTCTATACTCGTATATTATATATCTCTATTTCGATTACGTAATAATAATCTTAATATTATACCCTTCTTAATACGTCTTTCTTTAATATACGTAATCCGTATATATCTTATCTTACTTAGTAATTATTATAGTATTTTTAAAAAAATATAGTATTTTATAATAATAAATATATATTTAGTTTGCTTAATAATAGTAATAAATAATAATTATAATTACTTAATCCTATTACTTTATTCTTAATAATATTAAGTCGTCCGTACTTATTAAACGGCTCTTTAAATAATAATTTAAATATTATTCTTTATAATAGTATATATTTTAACTTACCGGTATTTAAATAGTAGTGCTACTACCCCTCAATATACCGGTCCCTTTAAAGGTTTACTCGTTTCCTAAGTATAAGTATTAGTAATAAGGCTTAGTAACTTTATAATAAGCCTTCTTTAAAAAGCGTTCTAAGTCCTTTATAATATCGTTATTATTACTAGTTTCTAATATATTATTTATATATAGCTTATCCCTAGGCTAGTACTAGTACTCGTAATAACATTAAAATTTTATAAGGTTTAGTAATAGCTTAATAAGTACTATAATCTTTAAACCCTTTTATCCTTAAAATAATAGTATTTTATTTTTATAATTTACTACTATACTAACTTTTTTATATTATTATTTACTTAAGAAGAGGTCCTACTTATTACTACGTTTAATAATAATAGCTTAAATTACCGTTAGAATATCTCCTATTACTAATTTTATAATACCGTATTTATATATTAGTATTACCTAGTTATTTACTAATCTAATCGTTATAGGTTCTTATATTTCTACCTAGGGTATGCGATATCTTTTAATAAAAATAAAGTTAATAATATTAATAGTAGATTTATTATTTAGAAGGATACTTAAAATACGTACGTTTTTAATAATACTATTAATATACCCTAAACTAGTTAGTATACTATCCTTAAAACTATATATAATATTTTTAAAAAATACTTTACTATTACCCTTTAACTTTTGCTCGTTTATTATATTAACCTCTATAATAAGGCTAATATAATATTAGGGCTCCTCTATATTAAATATTTATACTTTAGGGTCTAACCCTTTTTACTTCCTTAGTCTTCTTACTTTAATAGGGTCTACTTATATTAAAAAGGCTACTTTAGCTCTAGCTATCGGACTAATTTATAAAAGCTATAGTATTATTATACTTATAGTAGTATCCCTTAGGGTCTCTTTAATACTAAATAGCTTAATATCGTACTTAGTCGTACCCTTAATAAATAATAAAGTCCTAGGGTATTTATTTATTTTAGTTTTAGCTCTAGTATAATTTTAATAATTACTAATATAATATAGTATTACCTACTCCCTCTACTTCTCCTTCGAGCTTTTAGCTTTATTATTTTTACTAGGGCCTCTTTTTAAAATACGTTCGCTAGCGTACTACGCTTCTCTTATTAAATATATAGCTTTTTTTATATATTTCTAAAATATCTCCTCGTCCTCCCTTCTTATAACTTAACGTACTTTTTTAAAAGGGCGTTCTTTTTTATCTTTATAAATATCTAAGTATAATTTTTTTTATATCCTCTTTATTATATATATTTTATTATTAATTTCCTAAACTATAATATTATATCCTAAAACGTTACTATAATAGTTCTTAAAAAATATTATATCGTAATATAATAGTATACTTATATTATTTAACTATTTATATTTTACGGGGATAGTACTAATAAAAGGGTTTAATATAATATTTAAAATAAAGTCCCCTATAGTTTATTAATTAGTCTTCTCTAATTCGTATATTATTAATAAAAAAAGTAAAATATAGTTAGTAATAACTAGCTTAGCCTTTAGTTTTTTATATTTCTTTTTTAAATACTTAGCCTTATACTCTTCTTAATTAGCCTTATTCTTTATTTACGTAGCTAGGTTCCGAGGCTCGGGATATTCTAAGCTAATATATCCCTATTTATAATAGTTAAAATATCGAAGTATATTAGTATTACGAGGTAGTTTACTACCTATTTATATAAATATCTATAATTACTTATCCTTATTACTTTACTATTTAATACTCTATATTATTAAATTATATATCGCTTCTCGTATTAGTTCTATATTCTAATTATTATACTACTTAAATCTCTTAATAAGCTTATAAAAAAGGTTCTCTTTCTTAATATCTAATTTATTATTAATATTAAGCTATCTCTAAACTAAGTTTGTGCATAGTTTAATAATTATTTTTAAATTACTAAAGGTATAGTTATATAGAACCCCGTATTTATTAAATTACTTTTTATAAAAAAGCCTATTTAATACTCTTTACTAAAGAAAGATATCTTTCTTATTATTAAGAATAGTAATAAAAACTTACTACGTAAATATATTTTAATAGGCCTTTAGTAAGCGTTTCTAAATCTTTAATACTCTCTATAAAAAGGTAGAGAGTATTTCTCTATTACTTTTTATAAATAATAAAGCCTCTTATACTACTTTAGTATTCTTTACTACTTTATTAAGGTCCTTAAAACGCTTTTAAAAAGCTTTTTTAATCTTAAACTAATTATATTAGTTTTTTTTACTTTAAGTACTAAACTAATCCTTTATTCTATAATAAAGCCTAGTTTTAAAAATATAAATTCTCTACTTATCCTCTTTAATAAGGTTGTCTACTCCTAGCCTATTTATTTAGGCTTTTACTAAGTTAAAGTACTTTTTTATAAATATACTTTAATTATAGCTAGTAAAGGTTATACCTTAAGAACTAGAGAAGATATTTATAATAATAAGTAGTCTTATATAAATAGTAATAATTTTAATAAGTACTTATATATTTTAAAATACCTATTTAATAAGGGTACTTAGGGTAGAAATAAAGGGGCTTAACTAGTTAAATAATAATAAAATAGGGTTACCTACTCTTAACTTAGAAAATTATTATATTAAGTATAAAACGTTAGGGGAGTTAAATAATATAAATTTTACTATACCTTTTACTCTAAGTATATTAAATATTAGTATAAAAAGTTTTAATAAGTATAGTATATTAATATATTATCCTAAACTTCTCTCGAGGGCCTTTTTAACGAGATTTACTCTACGAACGTAGTCCTTAAGGGCGTATATAAAGTATAAAAAAAAAAAGAATTATAAATTATCTTATAATAAATAGCGTTACGATAATATTTATTACGTATTAATTTAAAAAGAAAATATAGTATTAAATTAAAAAGTTTACTTCGTAGGGCGTTATTATACTATAATCTAAGAATAAAGAGGAAAGGAAATCTCCCCTCTTTAGGGGTACGTTAAGGCTTACTATGTTCTATAGTAATATATACTACTTAGGCTATTTCTAAGCTTCTTTCTCCTTCTATATCGCTCTATAACTTATAAATTAAATAACGTAGCTACCTAGCCTTTTAAGTCCTTATTATTATAAAGTCGAAAGGTTAGTTAAATATATCCTTATTAATAATTAAAAGAGGAGGCCACGATATAGTCCCTTAAAAGAAAATATAATTTTTACTAAGTCCGAAAACTCCCTTCCCTAAACTTACTTCTTACGAAGAGTGCCTACCGAAATATTTAACTCCTCGTAGATATAATATAGGTAATATTATCTACCTTTACTTTAGCCACAAGAAATTAAGCTTTTTCTAAAACCGTAAGCTACGATTTATAATATTAACCTCCCACTAGGACCTTATCGGGGCTTAAGGAGGACGAAAATTCGCTAAGTCCGTAAATTATTAAGTAATAAAAATTATATTTCTTAGAGTACGTACTTAGTAGCTAGAGGGGGATTTCTTTTATTAGTAGTGTTAGTTTATACGGCTACTTATACCTATATTACGAGCTAATATTGAGGTAGATATAGTTCTTCCTAACCTCTATCTACCTTTCCTTATTATTCTAATAAGGCTTATTATTTTAATAAGGTAATATTAAGGTAACTTTACTAATTAGTAATATAATAAGAAAGATCTTTTACTTTAGATATTGTTATCTTTTAAATAGTATTCGGGTAGGCGGGCGAATTTCTTAAGCATTTTGCTTAGTTATTTCTTATTAGGGGTTAGGATTTATTAAGAGTGTTATTATTAGATTTACTATATACTACTCCCGCTAGGCTCTTTAACTTCCTCGTTCTGCCTCTTTAGTATAGTCTTTTCTTTATAAAGTATATCTTTACCCTCTACGTTTAGTATACGAGGGGCTTCTTAATAGTAGTTTTTATAATATATAATAAGTATTAAAGGGGTAATAGTATTTTATATATACTTTTTTTTTTAAGTCCTTTTACTAAATATAAACTCGGCCGTCTAAAGTCTAGTCTTATTTATATTTCTAATGCGTTAGGTATTATAAAAAAGAATATAATATTATATTTATATTATAATAAAAATATTACTATTCCTCTAGCAGGGTAGCCTTCTGTCCCTCCTTTAGTAAATACGTAACTAGATAATATTTACTTATTAAATAATAAATAAATAACTGTAGTTATATATAATAAAATAGATTACTCTAGAGGGGCCTAAGGGCGTTAAAATTACCCTTAAAATCCGCCTCTAGGCACTATTGAAAAGTAGTAGTAATTATGCTTATTTTCTCTAAGTATAAAGTGCGCTCTAGTACGGTACTAAAGTAGCTCTACTGATTATATAATAATACACACTGTGGGTGGGGGTGGTGGTGCCAGCTTCTCAAGTGGAAGCACCCTGATGTTCTCCAAAGTACAAACGACGGGAAGTACATGGTCAAAGTACCATGCCTTGCTCTTGCTTCCTGGTTGTACTTGCACCCTTCGTTCGTCAAGATGCATAGTAGCACCGGCCTTCCCATTGTGTGACGGCGGCCGTGGGGTGAAGACTCCCATTCTTCCACTTTTGTCTCTTGAAATGCCTCCTGCATGCTCCTCATTCAATCACCAAGAGTCTTTGTGTTGCTTCCCTGGGCTCGATTGATTACCCCCAGCTGACCTGAGGATATCGACATACCGCGTTGAGAAATGTCAACAAAGAAGACCCAAAAGATGCAGAAAAGAAGAAAGGAAGACGAAAAAGAAAGAGGCTGAGGGGTGGCACGGATTGCCTTCCGAGTCAGAGTCACCACCATCATCCTCAAATCGACATGACTCCATCTCTGACTCCAACTCCAACTCCAACGGTCGACGGCGGTCAACCAACCCCAACCTAGACTTCGAGGCTCAACTTCTTCTCAGTTCTTCCTCTAGGCTGCCACTCACCAACTTGAGCAAGCCATCGCCAGCTGCATGTATCATGTATGGGGCGCGCCCGGGACTGCACCTCGTAGTCATACAGACACTTGCCCCGATACGGAGAGGTCAGGCAATCAAATCAACGGGGATTGGCTCTCACATCTTTGACGCTTGAGTCCTGGAAGTCCTCCGGGTCGCCGCCTCCAATATGCAAAAATGCCCTGGATGGGGAATAGGCAGCGCCGCGACCCTACTCCGTACCAAGCCCGGACCTCAGAATGGCCTCAACTCCACTCCATGCATGACCGCTGGGTTCTGGGGCAGAAATGACGGGGTAGGTAAGGGGTGGCGGGCGGCTCTGCTAAGTCACTTCCACTTTCACTCTTCCCTTGCCTCGGCCAACTTGTGCCTCGTTGGCTTTCTGTTACCAGTCGCACCAGTCTCGCTTGTCCCTGCTCTTCTCTGCCTTGCTTCAGGGCCGCTTCTCTCGGCCGCAGCGGTGTTTGCTTGTTGATTTGTTGACTTGTACGGAGTACCGCAGGCTTTCCCACAGACCCTGCAATGCGAAGAATTGGGGTTGGATCCAAATACATACTGGTACTCGCTGACAGCTGGCATCGACGCCGGGTCATCCCAGCGCCATCATCATTTCGATTTATCGCCATGTCCCTTGCGTCCATCAAGTGAACGTCGAGGTCAACAAGGTCGCCGACGTTTCTCTCGCCCGAGTCCACGATGAGCAAAGACACTTTTGAAAAGGCGGATAGATGGCAGGGTCCAAGGTACGCAGGCTTGTACGCCGGTAGTCGACACTAACACTAACGTAGGCACTCGACTCACCCGGTCCTCGGTTGATCCCGGGAATCCTTCTCCCGTCACCATAGCGCTCAGCTCGTCTTCCTTTCTTTTCTTTGGGAACCCCCAATCCTGTTTTACAGACTCAGGACCGACAGAGTACCCGCCTCTCTTATCGTCTTCTCTTCACGGGCGGCAACTTTGTAATGCGCCGGATCTAGCCTCCAGCAGCTCCTCTAAACGGCACTGTCCGAGAAACCGATCTCTCGCCCATATACCAAGGTAGGCAAGCGTGGCAAGGCAAACCCCCAAGCACCTACTCCATCTGGCTTGCCGCTTCGTTGCCTGTCAATGTTGTCGTGATCCCACCCCTGGCGGCATGTGCGGCAATCCCAAATCGAGCAGCCAAGCAGCAAGCAACCTTTCCCCGGGCAAACGAGTCATCGCACCGATCGCCAATGAACTAGCAACCTGCACATCCATCAGCCAGCCTGGCAGCCAGCCCCCTTATCAGCATCACCACCATCGTCTTTGGTGCTTCAGGTTAGTTGCCATTATCATTATCAGTGCCACTGCCACCCGACTCGTGATATCTGCAGATAACGATAAGACCATGCTCCGGCCCGGGCTCCACTCCTCTCCCCCGCACCCGTTCAACGTAAGGCAAGTCAACCGCGCACCACAACGCATCACACACCACGCAACTCATGGTGACTGTGGTTCTGGCGCAGTGGTACGCTGCATCCGAACCGGCGTCTGCAGATCGGACCCATCTCCCGAAAGTACCACACGTTTCCTGCCCTTTTTACACTTGCGTATAGATACGCTCTGTGAGACCTGTACATCGGAGGAGAAAGCGGGCACGGCATCGTGGTAAAATCGCCGATGCGGAGGAAGAGGGCCTTCTGCTTCTTGCTTAGTAGGTAGCTCCAAGTATACCGTTCTTGGCAACCTTTCTGTCTCCCCCACCGGTCACATGGCATCACCTCCCATCTAGCAAAAGGACAAGTCCGTTACCAAGCCAATGCCTTAGCGCTCAACGGTGAACGAGAACCTGAATCGTGCAAGTCTTGTCAAAATCTTTGAGAAGCGGTCGGCGGCAGTGGGTGCAACATGTAGGAGTGAAGAAGTCTCTTTCTCTTTCCGTCTGTCTGTCTTCTCATTTCGTCTATTGTGACCAAGCGAAAAGCAATTTGATAACATTTGGCAACCACACAAAGTTGGTGTCTGCCAATGCTCGTGTAAAATAGAAAACCCAATTCCCGTGTTTCCCAAATGTAAAACCATGCCTCGAGGTTTTTCCGGGCTCCGTGACACCTTGAAACGCCCTAGAAAATCAGTTGTAAACAAGACGCAAAAAATCACAATGTAGATGCCGCTGCGGATGCCGATGCTTTCCCACCTCTCCCCCGGTTACGGTGACCACGCCCTCGGGGGTTATTCGCCGGGCCACCGGGCGCCTTGGCCGGTGGTGCCCCTCCGGCATCGACGTTACCGGCGTTGCTGGCGGCGGCGGCGCCGTGTTCTTGACCCGGAGGAGCGCCACCAGATGCTTTGCCCTTGGCGACGCCCCGGCCCCGACGCCCTCGTTTGCTGCTGCTGCCGCCTCCGCCGCCGCCGTCCTTCTGCGCCCTACCCTCCCTCGCCGTCTTATCCTTGGTCTCCCGCCTCGCCTCCTGCTCCTGCACCCGCCGCGTCTCCTGGTCCCACCACTCCTGGAACTCCTGCTCCTGCTGGATCTCCTGCATCGACCTCTTCGCCACTGCTTCCTTGACAATCTCTTGTTCCCGCTTCTGCTGTCCGATGATGTCTGCCATACTCAATCCCAAAATGGGCTCGGCCTTGTTCGCGGGTGTAATGTAAGATTTGGAGTGCGGGACCAGCGGCTTCGACGACGCGGGCTGACTTGTCGAGGCGCCGGCCACGGCAGGGGAGGAGCTGCTGACGCGGGATTGGCCCGGGAACCGCGTGTCCGGCGAAGCTGCCCTCCGCGGTGAAGATCTCGCAGAGCTCTCGACTGAGAGCAGCGGCTTTGAAGTTGGGCTGTCCACTGGCGGTGATGCTGGTTTAGCCAAGCCCTTGGCCAGGGTATCTTTCAACGACGTCTTGGGCCCGCTCGTGACAGGCTTCCAGGGGGCAGGTTTGTTGCCAGCTGCGTCCTTGTCCCAGGCTACTTTCGGCTGTGACACCTCAGCCTCGAGAGCCGCCTGAGCGGCGGCCTGGGCTAGCTGTTGCTTCTTTCGCTCCTTTTGCGATACCTTGGACTGCGCGAGCTTGGGCGAAGCCTCCTTGCTCTTTTGCGCGGCAATGCCGGCGGACAAGGCGGACTTTGTTGGCGTCTCCGTCAGAACTCGACGCAGGTCCATCTTTTGGGTTGGGAATGCCGCTGCCGCCCACGGGCTGCCAGATCTTTGGGCAGTCGGCCCACGTGAGTCTGCCGGCGAAGGGCTCATGCCGAGGTTGGCGGATGTACCCATCGGGGGGCTTTGCACTGGGTATTGCGGCGAGCCTGCCTGGACCTTGGTGTCTTTCCAGGGACTAGACAACGACGGAATCCGGTCCAATTCGGACTGGCTCTTTGCCTCAGCAGCCCTTTGCGTGGGTGATACTGTAGGGCTACCTAGAGCGGAAGGTCCCTCGTCGTCCATGTTGAACATCAAATCGGCATGGGATTCCTTGGGTCTGAGGCTGGGACTGAACGGCTCGTTGCGGCCAGTCTTTGACTTGCGCCGAGATTTGTCCAAACTGGGAGAGGTAACGCCGGACAAGTCTTCAAGGCTGCCGAATTTGGTCTTGAAGGATGATGAAATCTTCTTTTCGTCGTCTCGTTGCGTAGTCCGGAAAGCCATCTCGCGCACTCTCCGACGGCGTTCCTCGTCAATATCGAGAGCCAGATCGGGGTCCTTTTCAAACAAGAGCAGCTCGGCCCGTCCACTTCTGGCGAAAGGATAGCGAGCTAGCTGATTTTCTCGGACGACGTTATCCAACTCCTCTAGGAGATCCTCCTCCAAGCCATCCAAAAAGTGGTTTTCCAGCACAGCCTCCATTTGCAGACAAATGTACTCCAGCCCCGCGTCTTTGAACTCCGTAATAGAGCATGCGCTGATCTCGTTGAGCAGCAGAGCGATGTTTCGAGTATTGGCGAAACGTGCAATTACGTATTGGCAGATCTGGGACAACCGGTCTAGCATGAGTTCGTTTGCAATACTCATGACGCTCATTACCAGGTCAGAGAAATCGTCAATATTGGCTGATGTGGTCTGGTTGAAGAGTTCCGTCCCAACGTCTGCGTAGAGGTATCGTAAGACATATTGGAACGCCTCAGGATCACAATGACTCAGGTCCACCCGGACAAGTTCTTCCTCGTCGAGTTCATCGCGACGGCCAGCAAGCCACATGCCGCCGGCTCGCCCATGGAACAGGCCTTCGAAGAACTCGCATCTCTGGCGCAGCAACTGGCTGTGAACCGGTACCTCTTCGCCGTCGAGCTCAACAAGAGCATCCGCGTCTTCAAAGTACCTGAGGTCATGAATGGCTTTGGCAAAGTCCTTGTCCAGGGACTTTTCCGCAGTCGTCTGCAGACGGACAGCCGACTCCAGCTTCATCATGTCAAGCTTCGTCGCAAGCTTCATCAGCTCATTCCGAACCTGGCGATACCTGTGGGCTAGAGCGGGTGCTTGGCGAGTGTGATTCCATGCCGGGACGACGGTGTCATCATAAAGATAGACGGCCAGGTTCACTATAGACAGTAGGTCGACCGATTCGAGGGTGATTATCGTCCTCCCATCTCCCTCTTCGAGACTTAGCACTTGCGGGATGTCCCCCTGACCACCATTGCGATAGTCGCTGAGCAAACTTCGCAGAACTGAGCTTCGGGCAGTCAAGATCCATGAGTGCACCGGTATCTTGACATCTGGATATGACGAGGTGCGGATCTCCATGTCAACGTCCGAGTTCGGGTACATCAGGAGAAATTGTCGTAAGTCACGCTCCAGATCCACGGACTTGAGGAGTTCGTACGGCAGCTCCCCTATCCGATACTTCAGTTCCTCGGCTTTCCAGAAACCGATCGTGTCCTTGTCGCCGGGATTGGGCCTCGATGCCTGAAACTCTCGTAGTGCGAATAGGGAGGCAAAGTCCTCCCAGAGCGACTGCTCGTTGATGCTGATTTGTTCCTTCATGACATCACAATCCTTGCGAATTGCCGCGAATGCACCAAACGTGGAGCTCCGCACAGCAACAGCATTGGTGATACTCGGTACACGCTGGAACTTGAAATCCTTTCTCTTGATGTCTGCTGACCCCGGGGTGGCAGCATCCTTCGCTTTAGCACGCTTGATACGACGCCAAACGGCTCCAGACTCTGTGCAGATGATCACAGCGCCGTGTTCACCAACACTGACGGACTTGACACCATCCTTCCGAGCATTCCACACGCATTGCGGTGTCGTGACGGCACCCTTGATCTTGGCTGGATTTGTTGTGGAAGTTGCCGTCGTAGTCGCATCCGACTTGTGGATCAGTGCCATAGTGAAGAGATCACCCCTCGTAGTGACAGCCGCAATCGTTTCGCCGCCGGATGTGATGCGGCTGACCTGATTCCGTGCTGTACTGTACCTTGTCGACATTGATGCGGTGAACTGGTGATTTACAAAGACGTCAGGGGAAGGAAACTTGACAAAGTTATAACCGTAGCTCGTAAAGACGCAGACGGTGCTGTCGGCCAGCAAGACGGTGGTCGCTTTATCTACGGCGGAGACTGCGGCGATGGGCGAAGAGAAGAGCGAAGCTGCGACTTTTCGGGGAGTTTGTTGGACTTCCAAGGATCTCGAATCCGCATCCATCAGCGCCAGCTGGCCGAGGTTTTTACCCCAGCAAAACAGTGACGAGGAGGTATGGGCGACTGAATGCACGGCCGATGCTGCGATTCCCAGAATGACCTCCTTCTTGAGTGTCCCAAACACTTGTCGTGGGGTGGTGCTCATCGGTTCTTCGTCTTGTCTGGCTGGCGGCGGCAAGCCATATCCTAGCTGGGAGTTGCTGTTGGAGCCCCAGGTCCATAGCTCTCCAGCATCTGTGACAGCCAGAGTGTGGTTCTGACCAAGTGCAACTTGCACTACCTTCTTGTCGGCGAGACCGCCTTGTACCGGCACGAAGCGGTATTGGGTATTTTCGTCGCCTAGCCCAAGTCGCCCGCCTCGGCCAACACCGCAGATGTACAAGTTCGAAACCGGGTCAGTTGTCAAGATGGCGGTATGCAACTTTGAGAGAACAGCATCGTGAATCCGCAGAGGCCGATTGCGGATGAGGGCTGGGATCTCTTCCAGGTCCACATCTTCTTCCGGCAGGCTGGCACCATGAGACACAGCTTTGGTCTTCTCCAAGTACTCTTGGTAGAATCTGCGGATGAGTTGATCCGGCCGCTTTAGGTTGATCCTCTCGGGATACTGCCGGTCGTCTTCGTCGCCCACACCAAGTGAGATGTTGCGGTTGCTTCCAAAAACAAAGATTTCCTCGCCTTCCACTGCGCCATCAAGTGCAGCGACTGATCTCATCAATGCCTGGCCTCCATCTGAGGTGCTGTCTGTATCCGAGTCGATGTCAGAGTCGTTGGGGTCCCCAGAGTCTCCCAGTGTTCGCACAGCAATGGTTGAGTTGTAGAGATCAAAAGGACTGTTGCCCTCGCGGTCTTTCGTCTTGATCAACTGCCCAACCTTGGAGACCGAGACTCCGAGGGTTTGCTCTGTAAGGATCTTGCGCTCTCGTTCAAGCAGTAGACGTGCAATAGCGATATTTCCACAGTAGAGTGCTCGATGAAGAGCGTTCCAGCCACTCTCGGGGTCTTGCACATATAAATCGATCGAGGGGTGGTCGAGCAGGGCCTGGACGAAGAGGATGGCAGCCGAATCTATCGAGGAAGCAGCGCGGAGCAGAACTGTAAGGCCAGCATGATCACGGCTGTTGATCTCAGCCTTTCCGAGAGCATTATTGGCATTCTTTGATCCAGCTGGGCCGAAACCGACGGCGGAGGATTTGCGTTGTTTAACATTCCGGGGAGAAGTTCCGTACTGTCCGGGACTGCCCCCAAGGGGTCCAGCACCTATGCCCGGACTCCTTGTCGCAGTTTGCGCCGTGTGGCCGGCCGGGACCAGTAGACGCCGAAACCTGTCGACATCGTTTTCCCAATAATATTTCCAAAGTAGGTGACTCATGGGCAGAAGGTAGGCAAGGGACCCTTCCAGCACTTGGATAGCACCTCGCTGTGAGTCTCTGGGATCACGGCTTGTTTAAAGGTGCGATTCCGAGCGCGAGAAGAGCGGAATCGTGGGTATTGAATCGATACGGTTCGAAGATGGCCAGATGGTGCGCGGGGGGTGTTGTGAGGTTACAAAGCCCTAGAGTTGAGAGAGAGAAAGGGGGAGGGGGGGTTTTCGAAGTTGCCACTTGGTCGTTGAGTTTGTGACTCTTAGATACGATAGCGTAGTAGCAGTCGAGTGGCGAGGGTATTCGGTATGATGAACGGTGTCGCGGGTCTGCGAGTTTTGGTGTTGATTTCTAACAAGATCGAGATGGACGAAAGATGAGAAGAGGACGACGGTTGTAGGAGGGTCGTTGCTGGCGAAGAGATGTGAATCGGGGGTGGGGTTGGCGATGGAAATTGAAGGTATTCACCTCAAGTCGCCAGTTGTGCGCGTCAGAGCCCGCCGCGCCGCGAATTCCCGGCTCCACGGGGGGCATGCAGCGTGGGTGACAGGCACCTTGGTGCATTATTGCGCAGCCAATCGGACTCGAAGCTGGGAGCTTGTGCTCTGGTTGCAGGCCAGACAAGCTTCCAGTTTGTCGCTTCAGGTGGGGTGGCTAGCGGGCAGTGGTACATTTTTTGGGGATTGAGACATGCTGGTCCTGGCACGCCGAGCAAGTCATAGGAAATCTGTCTATGTATGCATGTTAACCTACATAGTAGAGAACCCAAGTCACGGCGATGACAAAGTGAGTACTTTCCAGCCTAATTTTGTTCAATTCGTAAAGTGGTTGAGTAGTGCGCAACACTCAAGGTGTTTGTCACTTGGCCAAACACCCTGGATCTATGTCAGTATCTAAGGTACCTAATCCATACCTTGGCTAACTTGGATTTGCAATTGCCAGGTTTTCACATAGGTATGTGTATGTACATCTTTCCAAGAAGGTAGGATATGCTGAAGAATCCTTTAATTTACTTTCACTACCTATTTGTATCCATAGAACCAGTCTTCACTCGACCAAAGCGTTGAAACAAATTCGCGGATACTTGCCCCAGCTCGCAGCAGTGGTGGAAACGAAACAATGCGAGAACTGCAACTCCCGACTCACGGGTGCATGTTGTGTGCTTATCTAAGGCCGTTATTAGGTGGGGAGCTATCCCCCGCCAGCTGCTGCACCCCGCCAGCGGTCACTTTGCCCTCGAAACGCCGGGATCGCATTCGGGCGGCACTCGATGAGCCTCCATTCGGCAGGCTTGCATATTACCGAATGCCATCTGCTTCCTTATTGTGCTGATAGGGAA
Source organism: Colletotrichum tamarilloi (assembly GCF_030869305.1). NCBI lineage: Eukaryota > Fungi > Ascomycota > Sordariomycetes > Glomerellales > Glomerellaceae > Colletotrichum > Colletotrichum tamarilloi. The sequence continues at coordinate 14,916 of NW_026849443.1, forward strand.
GATACCGAAGCACCTAAGGCAGGTAACGCGCAATGGGCTTGCTCTTAGTTATTGACAACCAATGCCGGCCATCTGCATGCACCTTGAATTCCTGGATATCTTACATAGAGAGTATTATTCGGCGAAAGCACCCATTGGCATCGTCATGACTTGCCTTATTCAGATACAACACTCCAAATAGGTGTGTCTAGTTTGGCGTATGTGAGTAGGCAATTTGGGGCGTTAACCTCCTCTAGAGTCTACTATCAATGATGTGCAATACCTTGCCAGCTTCGAAGCCGCGATATCTGGCACGCCTAGTACTGAAAAGTAAGGCGTTGAAATCAATGTAAAGAAAGACCGTCGCCTATGAGTCGGAATTGTCGCACGAATCTCGGCAATAGACGGCACGTGAAATCTGTCTCACCGTCGCAGTGACAGATGCATCTCGGCATGGGTTGCAGAGGAAGATGAGGTGGCCCGGGCCCTGGGGTAAAGAAAGATCCCCCCCCAGGTCCCCGGAACGTCCCAAAAAGCCACTTGCCCACGCTGCCGCAGTGCCGCCATGCTACCAAAGCGAGATGCCAATACGTAATCCCGCTGGTCCCAGAAGAGCGCACCAATCATGAGCCTCGCAAGTGTCAGGGACGATGAGCAAGATGCTGCAAGAGCCCATCCGGTGGAGTCCGGCGCCGCTCGGTAACTTGGAAACTGGCTGCTTCAGACTTTCAGTGCGAGCTGCACACACAAAAAAGAGGCCGATAAGGGACCTCCGCCCGGGGGCCCTGGCGATAAGAGCCCAGTTCCCGCTAAAGCTAAGACTCCGTACCTCGTTCGATTTTCCGTTCCATCCAATTCACTCCAGTTTCCCAGCGCTTTCTCAAACCCTCCCACCTACGCACCTCAACCCGCCCGATTGATTTTGCTCCTCGGTGAGTTCTCAATTGCACCCGCCGTAGCTCTCCTCTCCCAGCTAATCACCGTCTTCTCAGCTGTCTACCGTCAAGATGTCGACCGACAAGCCCCTCCCTTTCCAGTACCAGTTCGCCGCAGGTTCGTTGCCCGAAATCCCCCCACCGTCGCGATATCGGACCCGAAATACTGACCACTGCATCCAGGCGCCATTGCCGGTGTCTCGGAGGTCAGTACACAAAGATGCCATACAGTAATGGATTGACGAGATATGCTTACGCTTTCTGCAATTCTAGATTCTGGTCATGTAAGTCAACAATCCTCTTGCGACACGCTCACGTGGCCACCATGCTAACCCGCACAATAGGTACCCTTTGGACGTCGTCAAGACACGAGTGTAAGCTTTGCTCGATCGCCAGCCGCCCGCACAAACCCCGACTGACACGAACATTCAGGCAACTCCAAACCGGCAAGGGCGTAGGTGCCGACCACTACAATGGCATGGTTGACTGCTTCCGCAAGATTGTCCGCAACGAGGGGTAGGCGAAATCACTCCTTCGGCCTCCGCAAATGTATTCACCAAGCTTACGAACCGCAGCTTTGCGACACTCTACCGCGGTATCACCGCCCCCATCCTCATGGAGGCTCCCAAGCGTGCTACCAAGTTCGCCGCCAACGACGAGTGGGGAAAGATCTACCGCAACCTGTTCGGCGCTGCCAAGATGAACCAGTCTCTCTCCATCTTGACCGGAGCCAGCGCCGGTGCCACCGAGGCCTTCGTCGTCGTCCCCTTCGAGCTCGTCAAGATTAGACTACAGGACAAGGCCTCTGCCGGCAAGTACAGTGGCATGCTCGACGTTATCCGCAAGACCGTCGCCGCCGAGGGTGTCCTGGCCATGTACAATGGCCTCGAGAGCACCATGTGGCGCCACATTGTCTGGAACGCCGGTTACTTTGGCTGCATTTTCCAGGTCCGCGAGCTTCTCCCCAAGGCCGAGAACAAGGCCGGCCAGGTCACCAACGACCTGATCTCCGGTGCCATTGGTGGTACCGTCGGTACTATCCTCAACACCCCCATGGACGTCGTCAAGTCCCGCATTCAGAACAGCCCCAAGGTCCCCGGACAGACCCCCAAGTACAACTGGGCCTGGCCCGCCGTTGCCACAGTCGCTAAGGAGGAGGGTTTCAGCGCTCTGTACAAGGGTTTCCTGCCCAAGGTCCTCCGTCTCGGTCCCGGAGGCGGTATCCTCCTCGTCGTCTTCACTGGCGTCATGGATTTCTTCCGCACCCTCAAGACCAACGCTTAAATCCGCACCTAGAATGGAACAGATTAAAGAAATTTAGAGAAAGAGAGAGACAACCGGAGGAATGTACATCTTGTACAGGCAGATACCAACACCGGGGCTTTTTGGATTCTGGCGCTCAGCAATGCAAATCATTTTCAAATCCTTTGGGCTTCACATTTTCTTTCTGCGGCTCCGTCTAGCGGCATGGCATGTTGCTCGCCATAGTGACATCTAACTTGCTTGATCAGATACCTTGAGTGGCACCGCTATCGCCCCGCGAGCTTTGCATTGTTGAAGACCGAATTCGGCCTTGAGTTCACCCTGTTTTCTCACAGTCTGACCCCATATACAGTCCATTTCCAGGATACATCCAACCAACCCGTACTTTCCTCTTCCGGTTCAAGAAGCTACGACTTGAGAGGCTTCCTTCCTTCTCCGTATTACTGCTATTTGTACGGTTTGCCGCGTACGCATGAGCTCGTCTCTTCTCTACCTTCTACACAACCATACGACCTTAGACTCGTCTACCCAGACGCATCTTCTCAGCCACACATCTTCAATAGTCTTTCTGTTTCGGACCTGGGACATTGCTTCTAACTTCCAATATATCAAGCCCGGTCATTCCATTACATGATACCTCAACCGCTAGGCCGCTTCAAATCTACGCTCACTCTTTGATCAATCAATTTTTGGCTGCATACTTTGCACACGACTTACGATCACTCAAGGAGCAGTCTCATACAGCCTCGGTCAGATTACACCCTTCTTTCCGCAGACTGTGGTACCTTCCGTGGCTAGGCACATCACTCCTGCCTTTTTTTTTATGAGGATTACTTCAACTGCTTTCTACGCCTTGACGGCTTTGCTTCTCACTTATCACGACCTTCACAGTTCTACTTCTCACATCTCACAGTATTTATTGCTCTCCGTATAGCTGACTTCAGCTCGTACTTGCCCCATGGGTTTATCGCTCAGCACGCATAATTGACAATACTCCCAGGGCAGCCTCAACTTGAGAATATTTCACTTTGGATAGACCGCTGACAGTCACGATGGAAGATCACTCGCGATCCATGTCACGAGCCATCTCGACAGTCCGGCCAAGTGCTACACCTGGGTGCCTTCTCACACCCTCCCCTCCTGCTTCTTCACCTCCTCTGGCTTCCAACAATTACAATATCGACAGCTCTTCTCCAAGGATCTCCGAAGTCGAGTCGTCTTTTCAGGACCTGCATGTCTCATCTCAGACGGGATCCCCTTCTCAAGCCGCTGTCGCCGAGAGACACAGCAGCCCTGCAGCTCACACAGGCACCAGCTCCTACATCCTGCGAGTACTGAGCCAAGAAGAAGAGCTTGATCGAAATGGACTTGTTATCTTGAGTTCCAACGAGGCCGATGGGCCACTGCATCACTATGACCCAGATGACGACGAAGTCGAGTCCGAGGACGACGAAGCAACTTCCGAAGATGAAGTGGAGCTTGATCGGGAAGAGACCATAGGGTCTGATAAGCGAGTTGATACCATACAGGGTGAAGACGAGAACGCTGAGGAAATCGGCGACGACGAAGAAGAGGAAGAGGATGATGAAGATCTCGACGATGAGCCTGGCCCTCTTGGTGACAACGATGAGGAGCTATCTTTGCCACTGCCCATCAATCTCAGTAGTCTTGGCTGCAGCGACGCGTGCCGATCGGAGTTCCAGAAGGGCATCGGCATCTACGATGAACAGATCAAAAGACTCGAGAGCAAGATCCATGAACTCAGTCTAGACAATCACACTTTGAGAGCGAATATAGCCAGGTTGGAGAAAAAGCGAAACAGCCAGAACAGACACGAGCCGACATGGCACAAGAAGCTGGACCTATACCTTACGAACCCCGCCCACCGAAAAGCACTGACTTATACTGACATTTACAAGCTGTGCTGCAAGGAGGAGAATATGAGCACGAAGACTGGCAATGTTCATCCCAACTTGCGACTGAGGGGTCCTACGAACAACGAACTTCAAGCTGATGCGCTCGAAGGTCTCGACACCGATTCAGTCAGTCAGGACGGGGAGTCTGAGGAGAGTCGTCATGGTCCTGAGGGACTCTTCGTGCAGGACGATGAGCACCCCGAGGATATTCAAAGCTCAGAGGGCCAGCAACCACGGGCGGACCCTTATCTTAAGGGCTTTCCTTTTCATCGGCTGCCTGCTAAAGTACAGGCCAACATCATCAAATTCGTCTTCGTTGAAGAGAGCAAGCTTATTCACTGCATCACTCGTCTCGATAGATTCATGCCTCCAGAGCAACCCACGCAAACAAACGCGAACAGAAGTGGTCTCCCTCGTCGCTTCCACCTTTCCGGAACATCTTGCAATATCACCTACGGTATGAAACCGAACACTCGCCTCGCTCTGCTCACAGTCTGCAAGCGTTGGTACTACTTTGGGATCCACGCTTTCTACGGTCTGAACACCTTCGCCTTCTCGAGCCTTGGAGAATTTGGCCGCTTCTGCACTGGCATCGGAGAAGCAAGAAGAGAAAGAATCCAGCATATCGAATTGCTATGGGTTGGCAGCCAGTATCTCACTCACAAGCCTGTCAAGGAAGGCAGAAAGGGAGCACTCAAATATGTATCCAAAAGGACATGGGACGTTTCTTGGCTCTGCCAGCTGCCTCGTCTAAGAACTCTCATCATACATATCGACGAGAGTGGCCCGCAGTACACGCGTCGCCGCCACGAACCCAAGGCCTACGCCGACTGGATGGCGTCTGTCACGGCTGGCCAGCCCAATTTCCGCATGACGAGATCCCTGCGAAATCTCCAGGGACTGCATTTCCTTCACGCACTTCGTGGAATGGAGCTCATCCAGTTCTACGACTACAACATATCCCGGCAGGAAGGTGGCCGGCATCTAATTCGTGATTGGTCATTCTTCATGGATATTGAGAATGTGACAGCTATGCCAAAGACTGACGATAAGGCAGAAGCCGCAAAGTTAGCCAATTTGATTCCGGTTCTTCCACGGTACGAGGCTTCTCAAGAGGATGTTGAGGCGATCAAGGGCCTCTATCACAAGAGTCAAGCCTTTGACGCAGTGTATGTGTCGCCGCCAGTTGTGGAAAGGGATGGAGAGGGTGATATCGAGATGGCAGACGCTGAAAGCCAGGACCGGGTCCAGCAGCGTGCTACGGTGGCATCTCCAGGCGGATCACAAGCCAACGAAGGAACAGGACAACCAATTGGGAGAGATACATTGGGACGGTCAAGCTCTACCAATCAATCAAAGGGTCCACGTCCTGGGAAGGGAAAGAAGGTCGCCCGAGCTAGGAGTACAACGCCCGATAGGGACCTAGACGGAACCGAATCTGAGGCTTCTGGCGAAGCAACCCCGAAAGCACCCACCCGCCGCGTTCGAGCGGATACTGAGTTGACTACTTCAACGCTTACGGAAGAAAGCGTCGCGAACGTCTATGACCGCGAATTATCACTGGCAGGGTCAAATGCCAGCAACCCGATCGACTTGGACAGCACAGAGCCACCAAAGATGAAAATGCGCCTATGGCGCCTTCAACAAGAAGATGATTTGAACCGCCTCAAGCGCGAGCATTCCGACGTAATGTCAATTGGCCATGTGTCTGCAGCCGGGAGCGAAAGATCCTATGGCAGCGAAAACGGCCTCTTCGTGGGCGGCTCGTCGCCGTCAATGTCACACTATCGACAACGCCGTGAATCTACCGTGCTGACGGATACCTCGCGCAAGAGAGGATACGACGAGTTGGCAATGCGAGGCGCCATCGATCTGACGACAGAGTATGACGATGCCAGCTTCTACACCACGGGTTTCCCAAGCTCTTCTATGGCCACCTCCTCGCGCCGTAGCGGTAATGAAGGAATTTATGGATACAATCCCCCCGTCATACAGCAGGAGACTGCTTACCCTAGGCTTTCGCGTCTTCAAAGCGTCGGGAGCGTAGACGACTGTCCTTTCAACAAAAGACAAAGACATTGACTCGCCAGGATGGGTCCTCAATCTCACTAATTGACTTATTGCGGTTTTCGCGGTTGATCAATAGCTTACGACGTTTTACAGATTTCAAGCGATTTGGAGTACTTGCGGTGCTGAGCCCGATGAATTTAGGGGCTTATATGCGTTTTGCTTTTGGTCGAATCAAGGGGTACAGGAGATGGCTATCTCGCTTGCATACCAGTAAGTAGCCACATAGGCAGACAGCGAATGATTTCTTTCAAAAGTTGACTGGGAAATTTCCACTGGTATTTCGCTTTACATCGTGACCTAGAAAGTAATCTTTGTACCCGTGAACGCAGCCGTAGTCTGCGCCTCCTTGGCCTTCTTCCTCGCCTCCCAACTGGGATGCAAAATCCCCTCATCGTCTTTCTTGGGCGGCGCCCTCGCCTTCTTCTTCTCCTCACCTCTACCCCCGCGATCCCTACCCTTGCCGCCGCCGCCGCCGCCGCCGCCCAACGGGTTCGAAACGCCCTTCTTCCAAGGCTTCCTCGCTCCGCCGTCCTCGTCGGCACCCACGGCACCCTTCCTCATATCCCACCCGCTATCCCTCGCGCCGCCCGCCCCTCTCTGCCCGTTGGCCTGCTTCTTGACGTGGTTCGCCGACGCGCCGTACTTCTTCTCCCAGATGGCCTGGCGCTGTTTCTGGCCGAGCCGCTTCTTGGGCGGCGCGAGGTCGAGGTCCGAGGCCTCGGACTCGGAGTTTGAAATGTACCCGCCCATGAGCGAGGGTAGGAACGTCGTCTCGCCGGGCCGGCCTGTGGGCTTTTTGGCGCGCTTGACTTTCTTCTCTTTGCTGCTGCTGCTGCTCGGTTCCGGTTCCGGGGAGAGGGAGACGTTGGCGGCGTTGATGCGGCGTTGGCGGTCCGAGTCGTTGCCGCTGTCTTCTGCGTCAGAGTCCGGGTCCGCCATCTCTTCGTCCTCGTCCTCGTCTTCGTCGTCGCTGTTGCTCTCGTCGTCGGCCGTGTCCCCTTCGTCGGCGACTTCACTTAGTAAAGCCTTGTACCTGGCCTTGAGATCCTCGTCGGGGCTGTCTTCTTCCGAGTCGGAGCCGCCGAGCATGGCTTCCATCTTGGACAGGGCCTTTTCCTCTTCTTCTTCGTCTGAATCGATCTCCTCGTCGTCGGCGACGTCTGCGTTCTTTCCGCCGTCCGAGGCATCGCTTTCCGTTGGGATCTCGTCGTCCATCTCGTCAAATGGGTTCGGTTCCTCCTCTGCCTCTACCACCGTCTCTTTCGGTTTAGATTCGGCCTTGGGTTTCGCGGATACATCCTTTGCATCCACCAACTTCGCCTTCTTCGATTCCCTAGGTTCATCGTCGACCTCATCCTTTGATTGCTTCTTGTTCTCAGCGGCGGCAGCAGAATCCTTCTTCCCCTTTTTGCTCTTCTTGTCTGGTATAGGTACGTTGAGGATTAGGCAAACGCCCCGCACCGCCTTGTCAACGGCCTCCCGGACATGCGGGCGGTTGAACAAGCCGCTCGTGACGTTATGCAGCGCCGCCTTCTCCTCCTCAGACAAATCCGGTTTTGGCACGCCCTGCTTAATCTCTTCGGGGAGAGCGGGGCTTTCGGCGATCTGCTTGATCTTGAGTAGCGAGGAGTGGAGGTGTGCGTCGGCGGTTTGCTGGAGGTCGAGGGACTGTAGGTGGAAGCAATTGTCAGCGGCGCAAACTTAGAAATGGGGAGGGGGTAAACCCTTACCTTTAACACTAAAATCTCCCTCTCCAACCGCTTGGCCTTGTCTGGCGACGCCTTGTCATCGCGCAAGCGTTTGCTGTACCGTTGACGCTCGAGGCCCTTTGCGCCTTTGATGGCCCTGAAAATCTCCTTTTTGTAGTCGGCGAGCTTCGCCTCAAGATCGTCCTCGCGCGACCTCTTTCGCTTGACCATGTTTGTGGTTTTGTTCGAGTTCCGGATCGTGCGTATTCCCTGTCGCTGGTGTAAAAATATTAAGGTATGCGCGGGCAACCGTCAAACCTCGAAGCTGGATCGCAACAGAAAAAAAAATGTGGTTCAGCAGTGAAGATCTAATCGATAAGGCGGAACGCTGGCCGAGACAAGGACCCGCTACGGGGCCGCATTCTGTACAATGCGATTGGTCATAACCGATAGCTGCTGTTTTTGATGGTTTTCATTGGCCACAGCTGCTCCTCCAGCGCTCATGGATGACGTTCCCTTGGATCTTGGAGGGGCACTCGAAGCACCCCGCCGTCGCAGATAGCCCGTGGACCTGTGCTATTACAAATGAGTCTTATTTGACAGATTGTATAAGTAGTCATTTCCACGAAGTCATTCAAAGCTAGAACTACATTTCAAATCTCTGCACTTTGTGATTTAGAAAATGGCTGATAACAAGGAAGACCTCGCTGCTCTCGGAGCTGGTAGCCTCTTTGGTGTCAAGGGCATGGTTGCCGTAATCACTGGTGGTGGCTCAGGTGAGTCACTCAGGCGATAGCTTCATATCTACCGTGAAAGTGCTAAATCACTTAGGAATCGGCCTCATGATGGCCAAAGCCTTGGCTGCCAATGGCGCCGAGAAAGCCTACATCCTCGGTCGGCGCAAAGAGGTCCTGGAAGAAGCTGCGGCATCTGTGGGACCCAGCATCATTCCCCTGGTTTGCGATGTTAGTGACAAGAACAGCCTCAAAGAGGCAACCGCAGCCATCGAGAAGGAAGCCGGCTTTGTCAATCTACTCGTCTGCAATGCTGGTGTCGGCGGACCACAGGTCAAAGCCCCCACCCCCGAGACGACAGCTGAGGAATGGGCCGAGCAGCATCTTGCCCATGACATGGCCGATTACACACGAGTCTTTGACATCAACGTCACCTCTGTGTGGTACACCGCGATGGCTTTCGTGAAGCTGCTTGACCTTGGTAACAAGAAGGGGAACCTATCACAAAGCTCCCAGGTCGTCTCGACGAGCTCCATTGCCGCCTTTAATAAGATCGCTCCCGGTGGCTGGGCGTATGGCCAATCCAAGGCGGCCGCGACGTTGGTCATCAAGCAACTGTCAAGTAACCTGCCCCGTTGGAACATCAGAGCCAACTGTATTGCTCCTGGATGTGAGTTTTCTTGCAACAGTAAATATTCAGATCCATACTGACCCTCAACAAGTGTTCCCGAGCGAAATGTCGGCCCCAATTGCCAAGCTTTACGCCGAGGACGGCAGTGTCCCCAAGGAGATGGTGCCTCTTCAAAGAATGGGCGATTTGCAAGACATGGCAGGCGTCATGTTGTACCTTGCTTCGAGAGCTGGTGCGTATTGTAATGGCGCGGTGATAACCGTGGACGGAGGTAGACTTGGAAACTTCCCTACCACATGGCACGCTTAGACGTTCTATGGTATCCACACGCTGGCCATGGTGTTTCGAGACCCGTTGAGAGGCGCTGCTTGTCGGTGCTGCTATTAGAGCGCTGCTGCAAGTTTCAACTTAATACTTACCATCAGGCACAGCTTTGAACCGCTATTTTGTTAGTAGTTAACAAAGATGAGAAGGTACATAAGCCATAGAAAGGTAGATCATTAGTAGTACGAAATACGTTACCAAGCTCAACCCTGACAACAAGTACCCATGGTTCGATGATTTTCGGTGAGAAGTTTAGTGGGGCTTGTCTCACCTCGACCCAGTTCCGGAAATACGCCGGCTAGCGTCGTCACACTCCAAAGCCCAGAAGCTAAGGAGGAGAGGAGGGGAGGAGAAAGCGCAGAGACGTCGGAAAAGAAGCTCAGCATCCCTCCCCCACATTCTCTTCCCTGCCCTGTCCGGCTCATGCAAGTGGCTTAGCTTTCGGGCGCGCGACACCTTGTCTCTGCCCGCTTGCCCCCAAGGCTCAAGCTGCGCGAAGCTCCGGCGTCGTCGCGATCTGAGTTTAGTGAGGTGCTCTGCTCTTTTTTGTGCCCAATATTGGTTGTCCTGGACCTTTCGACTGCGACCTGTCTGTCGCCCATCCTTTGACGTCGTTTCTTCTGTTCCCATTACTATGGTGATTTGGGCAAGGAAACGCAGACCAAAATGGACGGAGACTGGGACGAGGTACGTTGAAGCTCATCGTCACCCCTCAATGCCTGTTGCGACGCACCTTCGTCGTAAGCCTCGCATCTCTTCTCGTCTTGTTCCTAGCTTAGCTTGCGAATATCGCGCGTCTCCTCTGGTAGCCATACCCTGAACTAATCGATTTCATGGCTGATAGGTCGCTCGCATCCCCTTTCCGCCTCCGGGCATCCACGCCGCGGCGACGCCCGTGTCGACCATGACCTTTGACACGGCTCAAGAGCTGCTGTGGACAGGGAACGACTACGTACGAGCCATAGGATTTGATTTTCACCGACGACAAAGACTGATCATGTTCTAGGGCCGCGTCACATCGTTCTACCGCAGCGAGCTTCAGCGCTATACGTCCTTCAAGGCCCATACCTCATCCGACGGCCCGGTTAGACAAATACTCGTCAATGACAAGGGCGTTGTGGTACTTGGATCTCGAGACATCCACATGGCTTCGCGGAAAGGCCCTCCGATATGGCATATAAGGTGCGGGAGCATGAACCTGACCCATTAGAATTCTGCCTAACAGTACAAACGCAGACACGATGATATGAAAGACTTACGATGCATGAGCTTTACGTCCAAAGGGACGTCCGAAATCCTGGTTGCTGGATTCCAGGACACCATGTTTGTGATCGACCTCGCTAAGGGAGAGGTGGTCAAGCAGGTCCGTTCGATGGCGGTATGATAATGAGGACGCCTTGCTGATGAACCCAGGTTCCAACCGCGTATTCATATAAGGTTATGAAGAAAAGCAGATACATATGCGCCGCCACAGAGACCGGCACAGTCAACCTGATCGACGCGGTCAACTTCTCCGTCGTTAAGAGCTGGAACGCCCACTCCGCCTTGATCAGCGATATGGATGCTCAGCATGACTTCATCGTCACTTGCGGCTATTCACTGCGGCAGGGACGAGATTACATGCTCGACCCGTTCTTGAATGTGTTTGATATCAAGAAAATGTCGTCCATGTCGCCTATTCCGTTTCCTGCTGGGGCCGCCTTTGTCAGAATGCACCCAAGAATGTCGACGACCAGCATTGTCATGTCCACAAGTGGCCAGATGCACGTTGTTGACCTGATGAACCCAAACACTAGCAATGTGCGGCAAACCAATACGATGAACTACCTGACCATGTTCGAAATCGCCCCATCTGGCGAAGCCGTGGCTCTGGTAGATGCGGATCATAACATTCACATCTGGGGCTCCCCTTCGAAACTCCGCTTCGTCGATTTTGCCTCTCAAACTGAGTTCGCAACTCCGGAAGAGCCTCTACCTACCACAGAGTGGACTGCCGATACGTTAGTAACGCCTCTCTTTGCTGATTCTGTGACATGTGCCACGATCACTGACCTAGCACCAGACCTCTCAACTCTATTGGCATGCCGCATTACCGGGAGGCGCTGCTGTCCGCCTGGCCAGATCTTCTTTCTGATGTTGGGGCTCCTCCGACCAAACTTGAGCCACAGTTTGTTGCGGGCCTCAAACAGTCCGAATTTGGCCACTATGGACGGAATACACGGGGCCTTCGAAGGAACCAAGTTGAAGATACTCGGAACTTGGACAGAGGAAACGCTTCGGGAATCCTTGCGCCAAAGTTTCTCAGCGAGAAAGCTAGAGAGTTTGCTATGGCTACAGTCGGCAATGCTAGCGGCGACGAAAAGGTTGACGACGCTGCCCATTCTCTGATGCAAATGGAAATCGACCCTACCAAACAAGAATGTCATCCGATGTACCGTAATGTTGAGATCAAGTACAGCAAGTTTGGTGTTGACGACTTTGACTTTGGGTATGTCAGCTTATCGCACTGAAATGGTTTGGCTTGCTAACCTTGCCTAGATTCTACAACAGAACGCAGTACTCTGGACTCGAGATCCATATCGCAAACTCATACGCCAACTCTTTGCTGCAAGTCATGAACTTTACGCCTCTAATTCGAAACATGGCTCTACAACACGCGGCCACTGCGTGTGTTACCGATACTTGTCTGTTATGCGAACTGGGTTTCTTGTTCGACATGCTCCAAAAGGCCGAAGGTTCAATCTGTCAAGCAACCAACATGCTGAAGACACTTAGCCACCACCCTCAATGTCTGTGATTTAATTCTCTCTGTGTCTGCGGCGAATATTGACTGTATCGTAGCCGCCAATCTTGGCCTCCTTGAAGAAGAATCGAATGGCTCTACCTTAACGGTGATGCTGCAGGGACTGACGAGGTTCCTTTTGGAGAAGATTGTCCTGGATTATCGTTCCATGCCGCCTGGCTCGAACATGATGGAGCAGGTTCGTCAAATGCAAGTTGGAAAATGTTGCAGTAGCTGACCGTCTCTAGATGCTCACAACTTCTGCAACGAGTTCGATTCGGTGTATCAACTGCAGGTTCGAATACACTCGTCCTGGATCAAATTTTGTCAACGATCTGATGTATCCGCAAACAACTGGGACAGGGGTAAGTACAAACCACTGTGATCTTCGTCCGTGTTCTCAAATGTGTTGGCTGTCGTCTTCGGATGCTGTAACTCGCATATGGCCAGCTTCGCCGACTGCTTCGCTTCATGATTTGCGGCCGAGGTCCTCCCTTCCTGTTCAAGCGCTAATTGCTCGCAGAAGAACGTTAGCCGGGGTCAGAAAGCGCCGAAAGTGACGTTTTCACAAATCCTGAAGTCAAGTGTCGAGAGAGAAACAACGTCGAAGGGTTGGTGTGGTCGGTGCCAGCGATACCAGACTATCGCAACTCGCAAGACCATCCACAATATCCCCGCCGTCTTCATGCTGAACACAGCAATCGGGAACTCGGAGCAAAGGCGTTATTGGTCGACACCCGGATTCCTTCCGGAAGAAATTGGCGTCATAGTAGACCACGGCCAGTTCTTCTGTTATGAGGGAGAGGATCTAAAACTCCACCTACAGCGCGGTATTCACAACATAACGGTGTATTCGCTAGTGGGCATGGCTATGAATATTGACCCAGGTCCGGGTCAAAAGCCTCATCTGGTCGCAATGGCCAACGGTACGTTATCCTCGTTGCTTGTGAAGTGGCGATGCTGACAAGTCCAAGTTGCCCATTCTCAGCCAACCGCCCCGGCTACAAGTCAATGGCATTTGTTCAATGACTTCCTAGTTCGGTCTGTGAGCACCGAGGAAGCCCTTTCGTTCCATCCGCCGTGGAAGACACCCTCGGTAATTGCTTTCCAGATCAAGGAGGCAAATAACAAGATCGATATGGACTGGAAGAAGAATATTGATACTTCCCTCCTTTACGAAGATAACAAGTTGGTTCCCTCCCTGAATGTGCCGTCATAGGTAGCCTGCTGACCCATTAAGCCCTCATAACGACGGAAAGACGTACCGAGCGCTCGATTCGGCGAGTGAAAGACCCGGGCCAGAGAGCATCGTCGCTTTAGACACGGAGTTCGTCGCCGTCCGTCAGCCCGAAATCGAGATGAACTCCGACGGCGAAAGAGAGACAATTCGGCCGATCGTGTACGCCCTAGCCAGAGCTTCCGTCGTCCGGGGACAAGGAGAGGACGAAGGTCTGCCGTTCATCGACGACTACATCTCGATTAGAGAACCCATTGTTGATTATCTGACATCGTACTCGGGTATTACTCACGATGATCTGGATCCCCGCATATCCAAGCACAATCTTGTGCCGCTGAAGGTTGCCTACAAGAAGCTTTGGATCCTGCTAAACCTAGGCTGCAAGTTCCTCGGTCATGGCCTCAAACAGGATTTCAGAGTAATCAACATACACATACCGAAGTCCCAGGTCATCGACACGATCGATCTGTTCTTCTTGAAGTCTCGTCTTCGGAAGCTCTCGCTGGCTTTCTTGGCTTGGTACTTGCTGAAGGAAGATATCCAGCTGGAGACTCACGACTCGATCGAGGATGCTCGGACAGCTTTGAAGCTCTACCGAAAGTATTTGGAGTTCGAAGATGCAGGTATCCTGGAACCGATGCTTCAAGATATCTATCGAGGCGGGCGAGACGTCAACTTCCGGCCGCCTGCTAGGAGCGGACAGGCCGCTGATGTCCAGAGAACAGACACGCCTCCCCCCTTACCCAACGAGGCACCCTCTACGCCGGGGGCTCCGGGAGGTGGAACGTCAAGTGGCGGCTTCGGGGCGGGCTCAACTTGGACACCAGGAAAGGGTTCGCCTCTTCGGTGAGGGGGTCGAAACAACGCTGAGGGCTCATCGGTAGCAGAGCTGGTTTGGAAGACGCTTCTTTCAACTTTGTTAGACAGCAGTATCAATAGAACAGCAAATCCTCTTAGTGATGATCGTCCCTTTGATTGTGGTCCTTGTTACTGTCTAGCGGTGGTTCTGCCGATGATCATCAATCTTGTGCCGCAAACTATGGTTCGCTGATTCTAGGTGACGAGTCTTTGTTGACAGAGAGAATCGAGGACCAACTTTACAGAGCTTGAAGCCAGAGGAGCTACGCGCTGTTCCTGGACGAGGTAGGCGGCAGGCTCAATCCTAATTCCGGGGAAGGCATCGCCGCTACGATGAGCAACCACGATGCCGCGGCGCAAGGGAATGAGCTCAAATTACACCAAAAGGAAGCTGGAAGCCTTGAGAGTACTTTGTAACCAATTTTGCATACACCTCGATGCACGCTGCGACACGCCGCGATGGTTTCTTTCGACGAAGGATGGCATCCCGTGGCCGAATCCGACCTATTCCTTCGGCTACCTCAACCGCACGGCAATGCGCGGGCACAATCAGCCATCAAAATATCCCAATCGATCTAGTCCATCTTTTAAACCTATTTCAACGACAATATCTCATCTGCGCGGCGACCATTCGATGCCACGAGCCAGAAATCGACGATTCTCAGCCGGCTCTCGATGTCCTCTCGACTACAACCGCCAATTCCACCCTCGACGCGGTATCTCTCGCCACAACAGACCGTTTTTCATCGGTAAAACTTGCACATAGGTTTGAATAGACATAATAAAGACAATTGTATGGTTTTAATTTCTTCATATTGGATTGCGCCTCCGTCATCCCATCTATTATACCATTTTTCTTCCATCTGACAGTCCAGACGCGCTGTCCCAATTGGGCCTAGCGGGTACCTGGGTACAGACGCTACACCATATTAGGCCTGATTCTCAGCCCTACCAGTCGTTTTTGCAACCACCCCCTCAGGGGGTGAGCCATTCTGGCCAATCAGGTGTTACTGATCTGGGTGCACTGTCCGTCTACTTCTACCTCTCCTCCTCGAACCGCCCCCAAACCTCCTTCTTCCTTTCCTCTTCACGGTTTGATCGTTTGATGCTCTAGCTTTGCTACGATGACTTCTTTCTGCTTCTCGCCTGCTTCGGCTGCCGCCCGCCCGTCTGAGACCGGTCCGCAGTCCAGGGTTCAAGTCCCTGCCCCCGTTAACGCCAGCACCTTCGTGGCCTCGCTCGGTTCCTTCCTCCGCCGCGTCCCTCGTCTTCTCGCAGCCGCCGTCACAAGCGCTGTCCGCCCGATCCTGTAACTATTCACATCTTCAGCCTCTCTGGGTCTTTTGTCTTCTTGGTAGCTAATCAGTCTTCTCTAGCCGGTACATCGGTACCCCGACACCCCCCGCGATGCTTGCCCGTAGCTCGTCTTCTCGTCAACCCCAGACTGGAGCTACCCGGCCCTCGATCACGGTGTCGTCCTCTCTTGGTAAGTCCTCTTCTGGGGGCTTTTGTTCTCTGTTTACGGAGCCTGTTGTGCACGTAACCACTCCTCCTCCCCGTGGGCCTCCGCATGGATGGACCCTGAGTATGTCCCATTACTTAGGGCCGGAATCCCGGATCAGTCCTTCTTCGGTCGGTTCTCCTTTGGTCAGGTCTCCTTCGCCATCGGTTGGTTCTGCGTTTACGGCTCCTGTTGGACCTGTTTGCACTCCTCCCGGTCGGTCCCCGCATGGCTTCACCCTGAGTATGTCCCATTACTTAGGTCCTGAGTCCCGGGTTGGTCCTCTGCCTTTGGAAGGTTCCTCGCCTTCGCTTGGAACTGTGGTTACGGAGCCTGTTGGTCCTGTTTGCACTCCTCCCCGTTTGTCTCCGCGTGCCTTCACTCTCAGTATGTCCCATTACTTTGAGTCGGTTCCCCGGGCCAGTCCTTCGTCTTCGGTTCGCTCTGCTTCATCTGGTTCTCCAGGATCTGGTTCGGTTTCCGTTTCCAACCTGGAGGATCCGTTTGTGGACGACGCCGCTGACCCTGCTCTGGCTTCGCCAACCCGTCCTTTGGTTTCGCCCATCAGACCTCCTCCTGACTTTGAACAGTTGATGGCCTTTGCCGACCGGCAAATCAACCTGGCCCGCGCTTACACCGCTAAGCGTCGACCTGCCCCCGTCGCTGTTCCTGCTCCCAAGACTCCGGAGCCAAGGACCCCGGAGCAAAGGATTCTAAGGACTCCGGAGCCCTGGACGCTTTCGTCTATGACTTCCTCGCCTTCGGTGGATGCCCCCGTTGAGGAGTCTGGCTCGCTGTTCCGTGATCCGGTTGACCCGCCTTGTACGCCTCCGCCTCGTACTCCTCCTCCTCGTGAGATGGATACCCTGGACCGCAGCGTTGAACGGCAACGGCTCCGGGCCCGCGAGCTCAGCGCAGAGGCCAAGGCGAAGTTTGCGCAAATCCGGGCTCTCCTGTCGGATTGGCCTGCTCCCCAGAGGCGGTACGCGCCCTCTCACGACTACAGCACAGACTCGCCTACGCCGCACACCATCTCCAACTGGGACTCGACCTTGGAAGAGGATCGGGTTTCGCAATACTCCTGGACCAAGGGCGCCTTCCCTGTCGCCTCTCCTGAGCTCCCTGGAGCTCTCGCAGAGTGGGATTCGCCGGCCGCCTCCCCTGTGTATTCTGGATCCCCTGTCGCTTCTTCCTCTGGTTCTGTTGGCTCGTCTGGTTCCGTTGGCTCGTCTGGTTCCGCTGGCTCGTCTGGTTCTGCTGGATCATCTGGATTATCTGGTTCTTCCGGCTCTCCTGGTTCATCTGGTTCCACTGGCTCTTCTGGATCTGGTGGCTCCTCTGGGTACTGTGCGTCCCCCGGATCTACCGGATCTTTCGGTACTTCCAGCTTTTTTGGGTCCCCTGGTTCTTCTGGTTCTGCCGAGGAATCTGGATCGATCTCTTCCTTGCTGGAGCTTTATGGTCCTCGTTCGCCCGTGCCTGCGCCTGTTCCCGAGCCCGTTCCTACGCCTGAGCCTGAGTTTGACCTGGTCACGTCCACGATCACGACCCAGCCCAAGGGTATGAAGGTAGTCACCCTCAAGATCACCCGCCGCGTTCCTCGGGTTAGGTCTTAGGCCCTAGGTCCTTTTTGGCTCCTTCTTCTTGGTTACTGGTCTTGGTTACTGGTCTTGGTTACTGGTCTTGGTTACTGGTCCTGGTTACTGATCTTGTTTTGTGCTTGTTTTTGTTTTCTTTTTTCTCACCCCCCACTCTCGTTCGCCCCCCCTTTTGGTCAGCTAACTTCGATAGGTCCCTCGTTCGGGAGGGTCATTGTACTCCCGCTCTTATGATCTAACTTCCATCTCATCTATCTATCTATCTACTATATATCTCAATATGCTTGCTACATAGAATGTCTCAGCAATATCTGTAAGTCTCCCCATCCAACCCTAAGCTGTCACCGTCCACTAACTTTGAGTATGCAAACTTAGATCCGACCATCAAACTCATCATCATGGTAAGCTTCCCTCCCTTCTCTACTCCAAATTTGCTTGAACTGATATCCCTTCATTTAGACACAATTTCCCGGACTCGGGAGAGTAGTCTTGGTCATCATGGTAAGTAAGCCTTTGGTCCTTCTTTGTCCCAATGAGCTTATACTAACTCTCAACAATCTTCGACAGGTGCTATGGTAATCGTCAAAACAAGGTTGAACAACATGGCAAGTCATTCATTCCTTTCTGTTTCTGTGATTTCAACTAATTTCCATTCAACCTCGACACACTTTGCGGCAAGAGTCAAACGCATAATGTAAGCACACCCTTTCATGCTGTCTCGATATCATTGTCTAATGTAATCGACATGTCCATAGGAAACGATTTCACTTCATCGCCATAGGTCTAAGGCATTCATTTGGTATCTGGACCTGTACCAACCAAGCTACATGGCAGATACTCTGCTCAGTGCTGACGTGACTACTTTGCCGGCTGCTATTATTCCTCCTCTGCCTGCCCCTATTGCACTGTTCCACCCAAGCCACTATCGTGACGTGGTCCATTCAGACGTGTAGGTGCCAACTTGATGCTTGAAGCTGCAGTCTGCTACAGTTCGTGACTGTGCCTTTTGACAACAACAGTGAACCTTCCCGCTCTAGCTGCGTTTTGAGGTATGGCTGCGGGCCTCAAGCTTGTGTCGGGATTGTGAAGTAGTGGGGCCACTCTCGGGCGCAATGAAGATGTTGAGTAGCTTCTTATCAGCCAGAGAAGTCTTTTCTCCTCCACTCTGCGAGCTGCTTCTGTCGTATCACATCATCGGCGTTGTCAAGACCTTTGTTCTTGTCGCAGAATCACGGGTGAATAGCGCTATACGCGCCATCAGAGCCGAAGGCAGGTCACAGTGAGGTCCCCGACACATGGAGGCATACTAGCGTGGTGAGATCTGGTTCCCATTACGGCGGGGAAACGAGCGAGTTCGAGTTGAGATGAGGTGTTGCAGGTGCTCATCAGCTGCAATGCTGGGGTCCACTGCTAGATCACTATGACATCCCAGGCGCCCTCTCTCCAAGTTTTGGTCACCTGGAGGTGATCTGTGAAGATCTAAGACAAAGACTGCGTACTGCGATTGCAATGGAGTTCCCCCGTCTGATGTGTATGTAATTCGCTAGTGTTGTTACATTCATTGTGTAGTACCTCGCCAGATAGCCCTCACTTGCGTTTCCAAGAGAGCGATGTGGCACTATGGGAGACCAAGGACAATATCTACACAGTACATGCGAGCTTCCAAGGCGACTGAGTGATCCCCCAGACATCGTGAACGACAGCGCCATGCTGTACCTCCTCGATTGGGTTCCATGTTCTATGATCTCCGATTTACGTAGTTTGACCTAGTGCTTGGGATAGCTCGGCGGGTCCTTGAGGTCTGCTCTGCACCGTCCTTGGTATAATAAACATTGTGAGACCGGGGCTTCCAATAGGGAAGGTACGTTACCGACACCCAGTTGTACCGTTATCGAGACAGAATGGTGTGGGTGATGATGCAATGCCTGGCACTCCAAACCCTTCATCAAATACGGAACATCACTAATGTGCAGCAATTCGGAAATTCCTCACGGCAGAACAGTACAATCAAGTAGGCAGAGTCAAGGATATGATGTAATGAAGGCGCAAAATCGACCTTGGCCATCAAATGTTGTCATAAGGTCTAATCGACACTTTACCGAGCCAAGTTACCGTAGAAGGGGGGGGGGATACCTCAACATCAGCATGACCCATCCTGGGCTGCCTCCCTACCAAGAAGCGAGCCGCAAGAAGCGATGGCATCACAACATAACCGAGCCATGAACCGCTGGATGATGAGGCTCGGGCTAGGCTATGATCTATTCATGTTTGAGGCCCTCCACTCTCCTTTCCGGAGGAGCCCATTCCGGGTCTGGAAAAGCCCGCATCTCTCAAAAGCCTGGATCACGGCCGGGCTTTAGAGTCTCAAGCCGAGATGATGAGAATGAGCGAGGGTTTTCGGCTTAAGGATATGAAATGTGCGGGAGCGGCCGGGTTGTGACGGGGGTGGGGTCAATCGATTGGATGAGATTGAGAGACTGTGATTACCACGGTGACTGGTCTAGATAGAACAGCAAACAAGGGAGAAGACGAAGTCCATCTTGGGTGTTATTAGTGATGATGCCTGATCTGGCTCGCCAGGATGTCATCCCACGTTTCCAAGAAGATGATTTGCGAGGGGGCTGGTTGACGATACTGCGACTCTGCTAGTCCATGAATATGAGCTCTGCGATAACCGAGCTGAAGTGCCATCCCGGCTTCTCAGGGTCGAGTAGCCGGAATACGGAAGATCCCTTTTGGGACGCTTCGTGCTATCGGTGTACGGATACGTAGTGCGGCTCATCAAATATGCAAGTTCAATCTTGTCAAACCAAGGGTCCGAGACAGATTGTGTAGTGTACGATGTACGAATAGACAAGCAAGCGGTCAGCAGCATCGGAACCACGCCCGGTGGATGGGGTCATATCGTGCATCCCCATTCCACTTCTTCTTGGGACGGACAAGCGTCATCCCGCGGGATGGAGGGGCCGCGCATGGAAGTGAGCGCTAGAATGTTTGCTCGGTTGGGAAGACGGGGCGGTACCTGAGGTTCCTGACATTTCCGCCCCAGGGAATAGAAGGCCGAGGTGCATATTCCATGTTATTGATTTGGTTCCTTTTTGGAAGAAGCAGATTGACTCATTGACACAGATGCCGTTTCGCGTTTCCGGACCGGGGATGGTGAGCTCGGATTCATTCGGGACGAATTTCCGGCAAATGGATGGATCGTGGAACTGCTGATACCAACCAGCAGAGAGGAACTGCAAGTAGAGAGCAGGAGAGCAAGGGACCGTGGTTTTTCCACCAGTGCCGTGGCGGGTTACCGAGCTTTCGGGAATAACAGCAAAGTGGCGCACGAGCGTTGGCTTGCCAAATTAGACCCTAGGAAGGCCAAGGATACGCAAGTGAGAACGTGAAGCTATCTCGCTCGCGTCTTCGCTTTTACGGCGAAAATGTTGAAGACGCCGATATGAGCCAAGAAAGAGAGGCTTGTGCGGTGTTTTCTTTCAATCAATGAAATCTGATTCGTGTCTGTTCGGAGGGGGATCTTCCCTAATGTCTTGAACCGCGACTTTCCGTTGCGGCATCGGCACATTTCGTTCAAACTTGTTGGCTAGCCATAGCCGAATTATCGTGGACGGACAGGATAGAGTTTGGAGGTTCTGCCAGATTGCAAGGGATGGCTGGCCCAAGGCGTTGGTATGGCTGCGTCGTCCGTATCTTCCAGCGGTTGAGGGCCGAGGGTGGCTCGCCGTTGCAGACGATGCCGCTTCGTTGGGGACCAAATTGGATGGATGCTGCAGGGCTGCGGTAGCTCAACAGCTTCACATGTCTTCTGCTTGAGCTCGAGCTCGAACATGGAAATGTGGGAGATGATACGGGAATAAGGTCTTTGGGGTAGAAGGAGCTTATCAGAGTTAGCACTAGTAGCGGTAGTCCGTACGCTGACTGCCAGAGAGACAATAAGCCCAATATCTTGAGCGAGCTCAGTGGTTCCCAATTCCAACAAGATACCTCTCGGTAAGACATGGCGGGCTGAAGGGGAGCCGGTATGGCCCCAACGGACGGATCCAACGAGGCGTATGGCATTTTGACGTCGTTTCGGTGAGGCAAGGTGAGTCGAGGGCAAGTGGCGAGGGTGTCAAACCAATCATGTTGCTCTGTCAAGCTGTGACGAAATAAGACGACCCAAGTGGATAGTATGGTGCATGAGATACGGGGGCAGCATAGAGGCTATTCGAGCCCAGCCAGTCTTGAGAGCTGGAATTAAAACCATTTGCGGGAGTCGGGACAGGTCTCCTCACACGCGAATCCCGGCGCCAAGTGCGCTTGTTTGGCAAGCACAGGGGAGCGAAACTAGGTAGCTACGTCACCCCATGGCGTCTATCTGTGGGAAGGAGCCCAAGTTTGATGCTCTGCTTCCTCTCCAGCTTCCACTCCGGGGGGAGAAGTATCAGGCAAGAAAGACTGATTTGGTGATACAAAGGAAACCATGGCTATTGCCTCACGGGATGAGAGCGTGACTGCTTGTCCAAGGTCTTGCCGGTTAGGGAGGTACACTACGTAGTAGGTAAGGTACCTGTGGTGAAGCTGCCCTGGCCTGGAGGTCATCAAGTGACCCAAGCACAAGCAAGCTCTTATCGATACCGGGCACGTGTAAGGTTACATAAGCGGATTAACTGGGTCTTTCGCCCATGGAGCGTATCGTGGTCCGTGCATATCCACTACCCCGCATTCCTGCAGCAGGTGGCAGCGAGCAGTTCGCAGGCCAGTCCCAGACGAGAACAGCGCTCTATGCAAATCCGTCCCATCTGCCAGACGTCTTTTTACAGTCTCTCCTATGCTCTTTTTTGAATTCATAGCTCGCTGCGATGGCGAGTGACCTTTACCCCAACTTTGATCAAGTACCTCGACCAAATGCAACGGCTTCATCGGCATCGTCGGGGCTTTCTCGTCTGGCCTCGGGAGGACGAAGGGAAAGCCAAACGAGCAGCCAAGGAGCAAGGGAGCTGGTCGCTTCTTGTTCGGATGCGATACCAAACACAGGGAACGGTATCAACATCCAAAACCTATTGCACCACAGGAATTAGAAGACGACAATGAAATGCATGGTAATCCATCCAATTTGAAGACCATCTGCTTTGGTTCTTCCACCGCTTCTCATTCTCCCGCCCGAGTATTCAATCGCCTCGGCCACCACGCGCTACATGATTGGCACGCCATCTATCAGCCATCCATCTCTTCTTCATCCGCGGCGTTTCCCTTGTCCGTATTGACGCGGAGCAATCCAAGCCATCTCGAAAGGCACAACCAGCCTTCTCTGTCACGGTCTGAGTACCTAACTACTCGAACATGGCTGCTGCTGCCCCGATTCACCTCAGTCACGCTGGCAAACCCCCGCCAGTCTAACAGCCCGAGGTCAGCCAACGATCGACACCCGTTTCATTACTGTCGTGCCGTCATCCAAGCCCAGGCGAAGCCAGGCACCGTCTCACCCGGTGTCTACCGCCAATAGGTATAACTCTTAGCAAGCAAGGCAAGGCATGTCACAACTCGCGGAAAGACAGATACGGTCCAAGAAGGCTCGACTGCACAAGGGGTTGCATTCTCCCACGGCGCAAACATAGCCGCCGCCTACCTTGAGCAGCTCGCGGTCGCAGTGGTTCGTTCCGCTCCAATCTGCTCAGATTGTCAGGAGATTTCCTCTCCTGATGGCGCCCACGGTGACGTTTCTAATGTCGGACATGTCAATGTTCCCCTCAACACCAAACACCCACCGATGTGCATGTCGTCCCGATTACCTCCATCCAGATTGCCCAGCTTTCAATTTACTGCAGCCCAAGGCAGGTCGAAGGATGTTCCCGAGATTCGAGCGATTCCCCAGGTATCCAGCCATTCCACCCTGTAACCTGTCCCATCCCATCCATCCATCCATTCATCCATCCATCCAGCTCTCTAGCACTCTAGGTACGACTACATAGTACTTGGACAAGAACGGGCCAGCCACGCCCCCCTCATTGCCTCCGACACGTTGATGGATGAGGTGTGCCGAAACCATTCAACCCCGCATCCGGACGGCACCAGACAGACGCGACAGACAATGCGCCTGGCTTCGCAACCACGGCCTCTTGGTGAAATCCCCAACTCCTCATTGGCTCGTTACCTCCCCAAGCCAGGGACAACGCCGCTTGGATGGGAGGGTGGGAAGCTTTGAGTCGTACTGTAGTCTACCTCTCGTCGCTGGAGCTTGAGGAGGGGGGCTGGCATGTCTCTCTGTCTTTGCTGGCTAATACCTCGTAGTCCAATGGTCGACTGACCGACCGACCGACTGTGACCCTGTGTGTGTGAACTGGCATACCGACAATGCCTTCCATGTACTGGGTAGAGAGGTACTTGTCTGGTCATCAACACCAAGTATCTCTCTCCTCCATGCCGTCTCGGACACCAGGATCAGCCAAGGTAAGTGGCACAAGGCATGTGTCTCTCTCATAAATATATCGACACCATAGCCTCGACTCCGCACGAGATGCCCATCTCTCACACCATCCATACTTTTTGTCTGTTCCGTACCAAGGTACTGCACTCATCGCTCTCGTCCACCCGTCCCTTTTGAGACGTTAAAGCTACCTATACGCATCTCGATCAACTGGGAAGCATCGGTCCTCCTCCAAACAACACACAGAAGCAAGGCTATTGCTGGAATCGATCAACGGCTTCCAATCCGCCTTCCTCTACTAGCCCAACTGGGAGCAGCTACTGCCGAACGTTGATCGTCCCGAGAAGCACCTGACATCTTGAACCACCTAACCTACCGTCAACTCCCGAAGGAAACCATCCTTCCACGAGCAAAGAAGGAATTACTTGGACTCGTCTCTACCTTACGGGCCACCGCATCCTCACAAACTTTGTGACTACCTATCTTACCGTCTACCTCTCTCTTGCTACAACTTGCTTATTTGCTTGCTCGTCCGACTCATCTTTCTCTCGACCTTCACCCTCTCCTCTCTGACCCCAAAGCAAGCCATAAACCCAACCCCGCCTTCCTCTCCTCTTACTACTTCAGCATTTCCCCAACGCCAGCACGCGACCTCGAATCGAACTTGAGTCTTTGTGCAGAGCCATTGCGACGCTTGTCTAACACTCTGATACCCTATATCGACTGCAAAACGTCAAACCATTAGCTGTACGATAACCAACCCATCCAACAAGACATCTCTTCCCTTGGTAAGTCAAAACGTTCGAGCCAACGTCGTTCTTCTCTCAATGTGTCTCGAAAGCTTTCATTGGGGACGCGAGGCGTTCAACAAGGGCGTTTGAGCTAATCCCGTCTCTCTTCTCTGCCATCCCCCTCAACCCCAACCCCGCTGCGGCTTTGCTCTTTGCAGACGACCCGGCATTCTTCTGCCAATCTACCCTACCTGGCTCTGCATAGTGTGCAAGTCCGAGACCCTTGCACATCTACAGCTCGAAGCTCTACTAGCTCCAGCTCCAGCTCCAGCCCAAGCCGGCACCTTTCACTTGTGATCCACCTTCTTCCGCCTTACACCAAACCCACCTTGCCTTGCGTCTTACTCTCCTCCGTCTCCCCTCCTTCACTGGCCCAAGTCATCTCCGGCCTAGTGCGGAACACCCTCCTCTTCCTACCCCCCGTCATTGAACCTCTCCTCCACTTACATGGGAAGCGGAACACCTCAACCACGGCTGCATCCACCCGGAGCTACCCCCCGTCCCTATCTTTTCCGATGACATACCCCCGCCCCCACCGCCTCATCTTCCAGGCCGATGAGACCCGGGACCGTCACCTCGGTCACTGCCTCTAGTTCCGCCGGATGCCCAGCCCTTGTCTCGTTCTGCATCTACTCTACGCCGAAGCCTACGCACTTGCACTACACCACTCATCTGCATACCCTGTCCAACGTGCGCCCGTTTCTGCATGTGGGACTTGCCGTAGCCCAAATGTGGAATTGCGTCTTTGCGTCCCGTCTCATGCTTTTGTTGGACCCCCACCGGATCTGGTCCTCGTTCAAACTGACCGGGGGGTTGACTTAACATTGGTATTTGACAGGCACGGAAGAACGAGGGAGCTCTCTCATACTATAAAGCTACCTGTGAAACCTCTTGGATCGAACGTTGGCTAACTAGTGTCCTCTCTTCTTCTCTTTGACAGCTTCTCTACCTCCCAACCTAGCTCTTCGACTGTCTACCCGAAGCAGCTATTATTCTCGACGACCTCTTCAACTTGTACCGAGTTGGATACTTGACCATACTGTGATTCAGTCCTACTTACACACCCACCATCATGAGCTCTTCATCCATCAAGCAGGCAGCTGAGGCCGCACGAACTCGCACCTCAGAAGTTCTGAAGGGAGACGGTGCCGCTGTCGCCAATGACTTCCTCCACACTCCTGTCATGAGGGCAGCGTTGCCCTTCATCAACGGCGGTATCAGCGGCATGGTAGCCACCTCTGTTATTCAGCCCGTCGACATGATCAAGGTCCGCATCCAGCTCGCTGGAGAGGGTGTTGCCGGAGGACCCAAGCCTACACCATTGTCAGTCACCCGGGAAATTCTTGCTAGCGGAAAGGCCCTCGACCTCTACACCGGTCTGTCGGCCGGCCTCCTGCGCCAAGCTGTCTACACAACGGCCCGCTTGGGCTTCTTTGACACCTTTATGGGCAAGCTCGGCCAACGCGCCAAAGAGCAGGGGAACGCTATTGGCTTCAAGGAACGTGCCACCGCAGGCCTCGCAGCCGGAGGTCTTGCCGCCATGATTGGAAATCCTGCCGACCTTGCCCTCATCCGCATGCAGAGTGACGGACTGAAGCCCCTTGCTGAGCGCAAGAACTACAAGAGTGTCATCGACGCTCTCTCAAGCATTGCAAAGTCTGAAGGTGTTGCCGCTCTCTGGGCCGGTGCCGCCCCCACGGTCGTCCGTGCTATGGCTCTCAACTTTGGTCAGCTCGCCTTCTTCAGCGAGGCCAAGGTGCAGCTCAAGCAGAATACGCAGCTGTCCTCTCAAGTTCAGACTCTCACCGCCAGCGCCATTGCCGGATTCTTCGCCAGTTTCTTCTCTTTGCCCTTCGACTTCGTCAAGACCCGCCTACAGAAGCAGTCCAAGGGACCCGATGGCAAGCTTCCGTACAAGTCAATGGCCGACTGCTTTGCCAAGGTCGCTAAGCAGGAGGGCGTTATGCGCTTCTACCGCGGTTTCGGTACCTACTACGTCCGCATTGCTCCCCATGCGTAAGTGGACCATCTCAACCCCGTGTGCCCGTGTTTTAGGTACCTTGTTTGTGTGCTAACAATAGTGCGTTTCCAACAGAATGGTAACACTCATCGTTGCCGACTACCTTGGCTTCATCACCAAATAGACGGAATACGAATAGCACGAACGACACGAACGAGAGTCTCATTCAATCGCCGGCGCCCACGAGGTTTCAGTCGTCTCGAATATTTCTTGTGGCTGGAGTGTAGTAGAGCATAGCCTCCCCTCTGAGCCAATTGGGCATCGCATTCTGATTAGTCATTCTCAATGACTTGGCGCTCTTGGTGTTATTGCAAGTTGGGTTTTCTTGGAGGTAAATAGTATTGCGTTTTGGGTTTATATCAATGGTTTGGACAAGGAAACGAGACGAGAGAGAGGCATACAAACGTACATAGCCCCCGCCCGGCCGTTGAAAGGGCATTGACGGGGGTATGACCCCCCACGCTTTTTAGGGGATCAAATAAAGAAGAATTCAGCCATGTCTGCGTGTCTCTTGGTGAATCTGCATGTTTGTGTGTGCCTGCGCATGTGAAACTTTTTTCTGTTTTTTTGAGAGCGGGTGGGGGGTTGAGTACCAATGACGGTGTTTGTGTGTTCCTCAACATTGTCTGTGTGAGCCAGTGGCATGCCTTTGGTGAGATTCTGGTCTGAGCGGATCAACCATTAGAGGCAGATGTTTATCTAAGCTCACCTGTAGAGTGAGTCCCAGCAGAGAGGCTGAGGTGTGCAGAGCCAGTCTCCTTGGTCCACTTGGTCTCACCGAGCTCACCAGTTGAGGTGTGTGTGCGTGTATGTATGTGACATCTTTCATCATATCCATGTGGCTCTTTGGCCAACTCAACGTTCATGTCTGGGGTACAAGCTAAACATGTACGGCCGTTGAAGGATGCATGTGAATTAAATACCCTTCCGAGAGTTCAATCTGAGCACTTGATAAATCCCCAAGGGGAACATTTTGATCGTCTCTGGAAAATCAAAAGCGTGCTGGAATTATTAAAGTCTTTCTTTGTGTATACCGCCATTTGCCATTTCGCCTGCCCTTTCTTATCTGCAAAGAAGTGCCGAACCAAAACCCTGGATATCAGAGGCTGGATTGGCATTCAGCCAGCCACCTGATGCTTTTTTCAAAAGAATCACCCAACCCGGGCGGGGCCATCCCATCACTGTAATCCTCCCGTCCATGTCCTGCCCAGGCCCGTTGAAGACCTCATTTGTAGTACGCCTTATCCGTTGTCAAAACACGCATCCTCCCTTCGCTTCGCTCCTAGTCGTGACCCGGCTTGCTTGTCAACGTTGGGTGTATGACCAGTTCATCTCCTTAGAGTTCATGAATCAAACGGAATGATGTCCAGATCCACGTAGCCAGCCTGGTCAACCTACTCCTGGCTGGCACTGAGGTCCGGATTCTTCTCCCACAGGTTGCGGAGGATCGCCGTGATACCCTCGTCTTCCTCTCCACCCACAAGACTCGACCCGCTGAGGCCCTGGACGCCGTTTCCCTCGTGAAGGGCGCGACTGCTCTGATGGTCGTCCCCGTCGGCCTCGTAGCTCGATCCAGCCCCGTTGGTCCGGATGGAATAAGCGCGCGGGGTGACGGGTCTACGGGTGGAGCCGGTGCTGGTGCCGGTGCCGCCCGACGCCGCAGCCAGAGCCGCTTCGTTCAGGCTCGAGTTACGCATATGTTGCCCTCCCGGCGTAACGCCCCCCCGTACCGACGCGGCCTTGCCGTTGCCGTTGGCGGTCCCGTTGCGCGGTATCCGCTGCGTCTTGTTGGCGCGGTTCACCTGCGCGAGGCGGTCCAGCGAACGCACCACGGGGTTCTGAAAGCGGCGGACGCTGAGGTACTCCATCCCTGTCCGTTCCAGCTGCTTCGCGACGCGTGGGTCGCGGCTCGCGCCGCCGTCGTAGCCCGGCCCGCCAATGCCGACCAGGGGGCTCGCGCCCACTGCGCCCACGCCTCCTCCTACTGCCTGGCCCGGCTCAATGACGGAGCTGGCGCGCTGAAGATTGAGCTTCTGCTGCGTTCGCGACTTTTCGGCGGGCGGGGCGAATCGCCTTCCCGACCGTGGCGCGAGCGCTGTACCGTCAGTGGTATCGCGGGTTTTGCGAGTCTCTAGAGCACTGTCGCCGTCTTCGTCGTCTGATAATGGCAGATCGCGGTTTCTTCCTTGGCGTCCGGACCCCGAGGACTGCGGTCGCCCTCGAGAAGGGTTCTCCTCAGACCGTAAGCTCGCCGGCCCAGGCGTTGGGAGCTGGTAGAAAGATCCTTCGCGCGCCGCACCGGAGCTTCCTGCGTTGACGAATCTCGAAATAAGCTCGTCGCCGGCGCTGCCCGGTAAAGTGCTGACGTTGTGCGAGTCGCCTAGGGTCGAGCCGCGGCCGATGGAGTCGGGGGATGAGGAGTGGCCCCGCCGTGAGACGGATACTGTGTCTGCCGTCATCTTGGGAGGTGCGCCGTGGGAAGGGGTGCGTTGAAGTAATCTCGAGGTTAGGTAGGCCTTGTGCTGTACGGTCTCGCGGTCGGGTGTCGCTGAGACCAGGGGTGATGATTGCGCTGCGGGAGTTTCTGCTCTGGAGTTGTTCGCAGAGTTGCCGGCAGAGTTGCTGGCAGAGTTGCTGGCAGAGTTGCTGGCAGAGTTGCTGGCAGAGTTATTCGCGCTGCTGCTGCCGTCGTCTGGCTTCGCAGAGGCTTGTGTGCTGGCGAGCGATCCTCGTCTTGATAGGTATGGTGAAGCGGATGTGCTGGCGTCGACCCATTCGTCGTCTTGGCCGTCGTTCCCCAAGTCGAAATGTACCTGTGACTTTTGCAACTTGACCTTATTCACGGCCGGATTCGAGCTCGTTCGCTTGAGTTTCTCCACCGACTTGATCTTTGCGGGCTTGTTGACTTCGCCGTGGGATTTGTTCCTCCGTAAGCTCGTCGCGGAGGCGGTTTTGCTGAGGTTCGCGGAGGAGCTGTCGCGGGAGAGTTTCGCTTCAGATTGGACTCGGCGATGGCCAGCTGCGGAGGCGCGATTTCGATCGGGCGAAGGGGATGCTTGTCGGCGGTGATTGTTCAGTTTTGAGGCCGTCGAGCCATGGTGTTTGTGTAGTGCTTTGGAGGAAGGAACGCGTGCATGCAGGCGACCGCCGCCGACAACGTGCTTTTGGGATTTCGAGCGGTGCTGATGATGGTGGTCTCGGTGAGCCTGGTCGCTGTTTGTCGAATCGCTCTCCTGATGATTGAGAGGAGGGCGTCTTGATTGGCTGGGCGCCGAAGATTCATCGCCGTCTCTGTCTCTGTCTCGAACCATGGTTGCTTATTTGACCCCCTGGGGGATACCGGTACTTGACGAATAGGTACTATGATGTGCCGTTGCAGCCAAGGTATAACAATGTCATGGGTGTCGACAGGTTCTTTGGGGGTGGTAGCAAGGCTTGTTCTCTGATGCGCGGGTGCGGTGCGGTACGTTGCGTGGGCGTTCGGAGGACCGACAGGTTGCGGTGGTGGCTGCCCGCGTTGCTGTTTCAATGAGGTAATGCGTCGAAAACTACAGGGAGGGAGAGCACTGGAACTTTGGGAGAGCGCGGGCTGGACAAGGTGCGCCCAATTGGGGGCCGATTGCGGCGAGGAATTGCGCAGTAAAAGGGATGACAACTGGAGGGGAGTCGTATCGTAGTCGAGGTATAGTGGGAGTTCGGGTATCTGCGTTCTAGAGAGGAAAGATTGAAAGATGCTGCGCTGTTCACTCCAAGCTGCGAGGAGAAATAAGTAGTGTAAAATGGGAAAGAGAGTGAAGAAGAGGGAAAAGGGCCAGGTCGAAGTTCCCGTCCATGTGTCTAAGGTACCCTTTGGCTAAATTACCTTAGACAAGGTACCCGAGACCATGGGAGGCACCCACGATTCCCTCTCCACTGCTGGCTCCGGCGCCATTCAGGACCATTCTCGGCATGCCACGCCCGCTAACGTCCATCGTCAGCACCTGTGCGTGCTGCTTTTAGGTGCGCCTGGACCCGACTTCAACCGCTTCCCACCCCTGCATTCCACGATTCCTAAAAAATCCCACATTCGAGTCTGGGGTGGCTGCACGAATCAGGCACTCTGTGATTGGCCAATACCAGGAATGACGATGCAGTTGGTTCATCTAGCCTTCACCATTATCTCCACGTGACTCTGCCGGATAAGCTTCTTACCGCGAATGGACGCCATTCCCAGTTCGTCACAGACCAACCAGGCGCATGCTTCATTCTACCTACATCCGTAACATCACAGCGATTCAACACTGAAATATCTTCAGTCAGGTCCGACTGTACATTGAATAAACCCAACAACCGACGCCTGCCACCCGTTCAAGACCTCCAACCCGCGACGGACCGTTTCTGTAGCCGCCATCATGTCGGGCCAAATTGCAGCTTTGGAGGAGGACCGCCAACAGTATCAAGAGCAGGTACGCAATTTCTCGACCTTCAGACCTCATATCTGTTCTTCGCTAACTTGCCACTCACAGCTCGATGTTGTTCTCGCCGGCCTCAAAGATGATCCCGAAAATGCCGAACTCAAGAATCTTCAGGCGGAGTTGAATGACATGATTTCCCTCCTAAACGAGTCTCTTGCTGAGCTGCAGCCGAAGCAGGCGCCCAAGCCCATTCCTCAAAAAGCGCCCAGCCCGCCGGAGCCCGAGAAGTGGTCCAAAGAAAACCACCCAGCTTTCAAGAAGGCTGCACCCGCCCCCGAAGAGAAGGAGGAACCACCCGTCACGTACTCGGTGAATGACACTGTCATGGCGAAATGGGCATCGGGCGACAGAGGCTTCTATCCTGCCCGAATCACATCCATCACCGGCTCTTCAACAGATCCCGTCTACATTGTCAAGTTCAAGAGCTATGACAACACGGAAACGCTGCGAGCCAAGGACATCCGCCCCATGTCCAACAAACGCAAGGCTGACGGAGCACCAGCTCCCGCATCTAGCACCGCACGACAGACCGCACGTCCGCCGGGCCCCTCGAATGGTGTCGTTACATCCGCAGCAGCCAGCTTGTACCCTGAGCAACAAGCCAAGATTGAAGCAGAAAAGAATGCTGCCGATGGCGCCGCAAAGCCCCCTAAAGCCAAGAAGATCAAAGCTACGAAAGAATTGGAAAAGGGCAAATCCAAGTGGCAAGAGTTCAACTCAAAGTCCAAGTTTGGAAAGCAGAAGAAGGACAGCATGTTCCGCACACCTGACGGCGTTGGCGGCCGAGGTACGTTGTTCGCGCTGAATCAATACTGAGGATGATGCTAACACAATCACAGTTGGTTTCACAGGCTCTGGCCAAGCTATGCGGAAAGACACTGCTCGCAGTCGACACGTTTATCAACAAAACGATGAGCTCGACTAACTGCTGCTAGGGCATAGGGATGCGGGAGGATCTTGAGGGAAGGAGGTTCAAGGCATTGGCGTTCATGGGTGATTTGGCACTCTCAATCTCTTCATGGTAAAGTGTCTTGTTTCCGCGTTACATAGGCTAACGGTTTGTACACATGTGTTTTACTCACTCCAGGCGACCATGGGATTATGATCTCATCTGGACTCTGCGCATCAAGCGCGGGGGGGTCCCTTGTTACAAATACATGAGATGCCCAACTTCCCCAGCTTCTTGGCCACCTTGACTAAACATCTGGCTATACAGGATATCCTACACTCTCATTTCGTCCTCAGAATACGTCGCTTACTGGCCGTCACATATCAGTGGCGAGCTACGGTGAGCGGAGGTCAATTTTCGGGGCAATATCCTTGGCAATCTTGAGAAAGATTTCCGCCCTGGCACTCGACGGCTCCGATACGACGGTGGGCTTGCCCAGATCCGCATCATCGCCGATGGATGGGTGCAGGGGGATGTCGCCTAAAAAGTCGATCTTGTGCTCTCTGCACATGCGCTCGACTCTCTCGTTAGACCCAAAAACGTGTGTGTCGCCGTTACAGTGTGGACAGTTGAAGAGTGACATGTTTTGCACCAAGCCCAAAATGTTGGTATTGACCTTGTTGAACATGTTGACGCCCTTGACCGCGTCTTTGACTGCGAGTGTATGGGGTGTGGTGACAATAATGGACCCTGGCTATTGTAAGCGATGGCCGGCATTCATGTGCCTAGTGTTGCGACGTTCAAACATGACTTACCATCAAGTATGATCTGCTGTGTGATGGTGAGCTGCGTATCGCCCGTGCCTGGAGGCAGGTCGAGCACGAGAACATCCAATCCACCCCAGTCGACTTCGTGAAGTAGCTGCTGAATGGCCTTCATCACCATGGGGCCTCGCCATACCACGGCGTCATCCTCTGGTACGAGATAGCCCATGGACATGGTTTTGACGCCGTAATTAGTCATTGGGATTAACTGGTTGTCTAGTGACATTGTCAGTTGGCGAGCTGGGATGGTCGAAGAACTCCGAGTCCTTACTTTCTGAGAGCCTGGGCTCTCCGGAGAGGTTGAAGAGTGTCGGAATAGACGGGCCAAAGATATCGGTGTCCAGGATACCAGCCCTGTAGCCTAGTCGTGCAAAAGCCAATGACAGGTTTGCTATGAATATTGATTATTACTTTGCCTCTTTGCATACAAGCTTCAGTCCGAGCTGCGCAACCTACCTGCGACTGTGCTCTTGCCAACGCCACCCTTGGCGGAAGAAACAGCAATGATTTTCTCCACGCCAGTAATCTTCCTCTTCACGGGCTTCCTGGGCCAGTTGGGCGGTGTGCCGGATTTCGGCAGACCCTGTAGGCCATATTAGTCGGTCTCAGGTATGAAGTGACGCATGTGCGTGAGAGTGAGCAAGAGTAACAGCAAGAGAGAAGCGTGAGTTGTACCAATGGGTTTTCATGGCCCAGGACTCGAAGAGTCGACTGAAACGGACGGAATAATGTTGGCCTCATTGTGTGGCCTTGACAGGCGAAATACAATCACCTTGAACGTCAAAGAGCGATGCAATGCACAATGTAATCGAAGAGACCCGGGAGACGGACAATGCCTCTGGGGTGGTGATGAGAGGATGTAATTGATTGGCCCTACGTAGACTGGATCTGTTTGCGGAGTATCTTCGGCTGAGCTTCAGCTTCAATCACTTATAATGGCACTGCCTGAGACGGTAGCACATCACTGGAATAATGCGATCTATCACTTTCAAAGTGACTTGAATCCACAATGCATCTTTGGTCCATCGAGAAAGATCAAACAACAGTGCATAACCCATTTTGTTGGACGTCTCAGTCCTCAGGACGTCGAGAATATCACGTGATCTGGTGTATATGACCCCACCGAACCTTCTCCATGGCTCGTGTACGTACCTTTTTTCATCGCGGTCGAATTCGCGATGAGAGGAAACTGAGCTGCAGACGCGACATCTTACTCACTGAATGCTCTCGTTCAAAAAGCCGAGCCCCACCACCCGCTTAGCATGAGATCTCTCACATGAAGAACTCATAGTGACATCCTCCCCCAGTTCTCGCCTTCAAGTTCCATATTTCTGATACCCCTTTGCTATTCCACGCTTTTTGTTTTCATCATTGGCACTTACTCTCGTTTTCTTTGCGCCTGCCTTACCTCGTGAAGCTAGCAGCCGCTGCAAGGAAGTCTCGAGACTCACCTACATCTGAGATATCCGAGGCACCGAAACCGGTTCCAAGGAGAAGGGGAGAAAGAAACATATTACACATACAAACGACGCGATGTCTACCCCATCGGCAATGTTCGACATGGCGCAAGGTCGTCGCGACCTGGCCGCCCTACCCTCCGACTGGCAACAAAACATCAGAGAAGCTGTAAGTCCTTGCATTATCTAGCACTACTGCATCATGCTCTCGTATATAATCCGAGAGTCCACTGAGTCGAATCATGTATCCGCGTACCTCCGTTTTCTCCCTCCCTCCTCATCCTACGCGTGAACATCGCTGACACCCCTCACCAGTGGGAAGTCGTCGATCAACAAGGCCTCGGCTCCCTCAACGCGCGCGAGTGGCCCTTTGCCCTCCGCGCCATCGGCTTCGACTTGGCCCGCACAGAGACCTACGCCCTCCTCCTCGCCCACGGCGTCCCGCCGCACGACCACGACCCCTCGCGGGGCCCCTGCAGCCCGTCCCGCTTGCGCATGCCGCAGGAGCACTTCTCCGCCATCGCGGCGTGGCTGCTGATGCGTCGCGACCCGCAGGAGGAGGCCGAGGACGCGTGGAAGATGTTTGACCCCCGCGGCACGGGGCGGGTTACGCTCGAGAGTTTGCGGGCCGTGTGCGGCGAGGTGAATTCGACGCTGAGCGAGGCGGATATGAGGAGGATGATTGACATGGCGGATATTTCGGGGAAGGGGTGGGTTAGTAAGGAGGAATTTATTGAGGTTGCCAAGGGCGGGTTTGGACGTGGTTGAGTTTGTTGGCATGTCGATGAGAGAAAGGGAAGGTTGGGATGGGATGGGTGTGTTCAAAGGCCTCGACGAGAGAGGCGGCGAACCAAATCGCCCACCTTTTTCAAGCACTGGATTTACCCAGGTTTCCTCTTAACATTGAAGCAATAATGTTATTGTCAGTTTACAAGGTTCATCAGCAGCAGTGGTTACATTCTAGGCTGTCACATGAAAACAGTCCTAGCAAATAACAAAAACATGCCAATATGTACCGCGAGATGAACAGCCGGCCCTCCGAGAGTCTTTTGCGTAGCAGCTTTCACCTCTCCTCCCTTCTCCTTCCCCAGGCCATCCACCTCGGGCCTCGTCAACCGCACATAGGCGCGCCAACACGGCCAGACATGCCAAAACGCCAGCGCCGCCGCGACCTGCCTGCTCGTCTCGTCAAACGGCCGCAACACAAAGATGAGGCAGATGAGGTTCGTCGTCAGCAGCAGCCCACCGAATTGCTGCAGCACCAGCTGTGCAGCGATCGATGGGTTAGCCAGCTGACTGCCTGGCCTGTGGATGAAGGAGCACGCGGCGGCGGTTTCGATGGCGATGTGGAAGAAGAAGGGGAGTTTGGCGGGTTGGATCATTGGCGGGAGCATCGTACGGAGGGTTGAATCGGTGATGCGTCTATGTCAGCCCCAGCTCGGGAGCTGAACGTGGTGAGTGGGGGTGTGTGAGTGGAACTATTGCATGCAGTGAGCTTTTGAGTCTGCATGACTACCTTGGCTGATCATTGTAGTTCGTCCACAGTGGCACCTACCTACAGGCTTCAGCCACTGGTGCTCTATCTCTGTTGCCACCTGGATACACGGTGTTTCCTAATCGAAGAGTGAGACGGTCGGTCCGGAGTTCAGAATCCGGAGCTGACCGGATCCGCAAAGGTTCATCGGCACGTTGAGACTTGAAATGATCGGTCGGACGTGGAGCAACTTCAAAGTCCGAGCGGAGGGATTGATACTTTTGTTTTGGAAACCTCCCCCCGGCTTCAACGTAAGTTACAGTGGCTTTGCTCGTGAACGATGGTTGCAACAGGCCTTGGTTCTGATGAAGTTTGAGTTTACATTACTCTATTTTGTCTTTTTTGTACGAATGGCCATTATCCGGATTAATTACCTAGCACACGTGCCTTGGGAAACGAGAATCATGAAGGATGCTGCAAATCAGGTCCAATCGCCCTGTCGACACCTGTACATAGTATTTCTACAGACCCATAATGCAAAGTTGTACTTGTGAAGCCTTATAAGACCTGGTCAGCTCCATTGAGCTGCGTTTGACTGGCTAAGTGGCTGTCGAGGAGAATAAGGCCCAGCAATCTTGCCGATTACGCATGAAAAGTTGTGACATGCACCGCAAGCTTGGTGCCATGGCGGTCGATTCGGAAAGCTCTAGGAGCCGAGGTTGAGGATTTAAGCTACTGGGGTTCATTCAAGCAGCTGCAACTCTCGTAAGGCGCCTTAAAGCCCCGCCTGGAGCCAGTTCATGAATCATGCCGCGTGTCTTTCGCAGTGAAGCTCCCACAACTCGTCAGCCTGTGTCTCTGCGCTATGTTTTTTTTTACCATTTTATGTATCCTGAGGTCATGGCTTGTCTGCTCGGTAACATCGGCTGCGTAGAGAGGTCAAGTGAAAAAGAGATGGCAGCGTGAGCGCGGGCCGCGGGATGGACTCCCAAACCAGTTCCGTTTCTGGAAGACATGGACTGGGAATCAGAGGCGGGAAGACTGTTGGAGAG
Organism: Colletotrichum tamarilloi; assembly: GCF_030869305.1. Taxonomy (NCBI): domain Eukaryota; kingdom Fungi; phylum Ascomycota; class Sordariomycetes; order Glomerellales; family Glomerellaceae; genus Colletotrichum; species Colletotrichum tamarilloi. The sequence continues at coordinate 51,808 of NW_026849443.1, forward strand.
TGACTTGGGATGGAACACAGTATCGGATGAGACGTGCCGACCTCTTGGTCATGGCAAGTCTTTAGCAAAGTTATGAGACGAAATAAAATAAAATAGAAAAGTGAATGGCCACTAACTGGCACACAAGCAACCATGAGCAGCGTCCAACCAACCCAGCCCAGTTCTTCGGATACCTATCCCAACGCATGTCAGATTATGGCCTCCCAATAACCATATCTTGGTTCCTGACAGCTGGCGGCCGATCCCATCTAGGAACGACCCTTCACACCCACTTACTTTTTGGGCAGTGAGATAGTACATACAGCATGACTGATCTGCCGCAGTGCAATCGCGGCTCATGAGCAAGCCCAGAGGAGCTTCTAGCTTTCCTGCCCTTCCAGCCATGTATTCGCAGCTTCCTTTACTAGATCAACGTCGTACAGGGATCATGTTGCTCATCGCGATAAAGACTCCTCTTCATGTGGGATTAAGCCCTCAAGGACCAACTCAACAACCAACAGCGACGACAAAGCAAGTATCACTTATCAAGAAGCAGCCCAGAAAAACAAAAATTCCGCCTCCCCGCCGCCTCGCGTGAGCCCGGCCCCGAAGATTGGATTCAGACAATGTTTCAGTTCCGGGGTTGGCTACCCTACTTTTTTCACCTCTAACCTTGCAAGCTAACCGCACCGCAGCGTAGCACTGCTGGACCCCTGAGCAGTAACCGGGCACGGAAGTCATTCCGGGGGCTCTCTCTCGTACATTCCAGGATGAGGCAGAACCCCGAGTCGGGGGAACCTAAGATGGGGTGGGATAACATGATTGCGAAACAAAACGGTGCAACAACTCCCCCGACTCTGTTGTTGGTATCGATTATCGACCCGACTCGCCCACTACGGCCACACTGCCATTATCGCCACAAGCAAACGCGGCGCGTCTCTTGACCAGCCCCCGTCTTGCCGTCTCTCTCTCACTATTTTCAGTGTCCATGTGCCTGTAGTGTATGGACTTTGGAGGAAGCATCGTGGTCTAAGGCAAGCCTAGTAACCAGCAGGTCGAAAGAGTACCGCCATACAGAGAAGGTACGGCAAGGGTAGCTCCTCTTGGCCAACCACTTTTGTTGAGCTCAAGGTGCAACTACGACCGGCGCTTGTGTTTCCTTACATACGAATACTGTCCTTTTTTTTCTCCCCCCTCCACCCCCCGTCGCCTTTGCCTCATCCCACCCACCACGGCACCACGGGCACCACCACCATCCAAGTCACCAACCACCACCACCCATGCTAATGCCGGCGTCACTATTATGTTTCCTTAATGCATGACGGGCCTGTCTCTCGTCTATTATCTTTCTTCGCCTCCCGCTCGCTCTCTATCCTTTGGCTCTGAACACACATCTGGCCTGACCAATTTCATACCTGACCGACTTTTCGATTTTCCCTTCCAGCACACCTAAAGTCGACATGCCAGAGACCTAGAGCTCTCTTCCAGTACCCGCTTCGCCTTTGCCCATCGTCTCTCCCGTTGGCAACAAACGAATTACACCACGTTGGCACAATACACTAGACCAACAATTCTATTCGCGCTACAACGTTGGTGTCTTACGTTTTACACTGGCAATTCCTGTGTTGCTGTTCGTCCGCAGTGATATCATCACTCCCAGTACGCGCACCTCAGTTACTAGCCGCCTAGCACCCATCCATCCTTGTCTCTATCTCTCTCTCTCTTGCGCCCAAGCCCATTGCGAGTCGCACATAGCTCTACCCCCTCGCCAAACGCCTCTCGCAGCTTCTCCAGAGCTTTAACAAGCTTTCTCTCTTCTTCAACCTGCCATTGACCCTATATCTGTTCTGGTTGGACGTCGAATTTCACATAGCAGAAATTAATACGCACGAAACGACACATCGAATCGAGAGAAACTGCTGAGCTACCCCTCCCCCGCATCGCAACTCTCATACACACAATCCACAATGGCCGCTCCCAACACCTTCGGGGAGCTTGGTCTCTCCATCATTGGCGTCGCCAGCCAGTATCCGCCCTACTCGCTCAAGACAGACTCAATAGACTACCTCAGCAACAAGTTCTATCCAGAATCGCCCTCGTAAGCAGATTGAGTAGCCTATCTAGTCGTAGCAAGACATCTTCTGACCACAGCTACCATGTAGCATGAAAAAGGTTCTATCCATCAACAGATTCACCGGCATTGATTACCGTTCCTCCATCGGCACACACGAGCACGAAGTCGTCAACCAGAAAGACGCCCCCTCCATCGCAGAACTCCACAAGGTCTTCATGAGTGACGGCGTGCCTCTCGCCGTAGAAGCATCCCGCAAAGCCATTGAAGAAGCGCGCATCGACCTCTCTGAAATCACCCATGTGGTATCGACAACCTGCACCGACAGCGCCAACCCGGGCTTCGACCACTACGTCGTCAACGGCCTCGGAATCACACACCAAGTCGAAAAGGTTCTGCTCCACGGCGTTGGCTGCAGCGGTGGGTTGGCAACGCTTCGGACGGCAGCGAACTTGGCACTGGGGCACAAGGCGCGCGGAAAGCCCGCGAGGATCCTCTGCGTTGCGCTCGAGGTCAGCACCACCATGGTGCGCAGCGAGCTCAACAGCATCGACGAGTTGCAAGAAACCCGGATCGGTGTCGCGCTCTTCTCTGATTGCGCAAGCGCTGTGGTGCTCAGCAATGGCATCGGCGAGCCAACGGAACCCGTCTATGACCTGTTGGGTTGGGAGCACAAGATCATACCCGACACGGATCAGGACCTCGGCTTCGACGTCGACCCTGTTGGTGAGTTCAAGAACCCCATGGTTAAGCAAGCAAAGTAGGAAATCGACCATCGTAACTAAAGCAACCCAGGTTGGAAAGTGATTCTTACCCCACGAGTGCCAAAGCTCGCATCGGCGGCAATCCCGTCGACATTTGCAGAGATGCTCTCCGATGTACCATCACTACCATCGAATTATCAGAAACCCGAAGACTTTGACTGGGCGATGCACCCCGGAGGAGCGACGATCTTATCAGGGGCAGAGACGACGATGGGCATCACATCGTACCACATGCGGGCGAGCTACGACACATATATCAATCACGGTAACTCGAGTTCGGCAACGATTTTCAGCGTCATGGACAGGCTGCGGTCCAAGGACATGGACGCCGTGGCGCCGGAGGGCCGAGCCCGGGACTACGTGGTGGGGTGTGCGTTCGGGCCGGGGATCTCGGTGGAGATGTGCATGCTGAAGCGGAACATGCGGGCGCGAGGCGCCACGGGGCTGCAGACGCCACCGGAGACGGAGAGTGAGGGCAGCACTAGCGAGGCTGGGGATGATGGCGCGGTGCGATCGGAAGAGCGGGCATCTTCAGGGCGTCAAGCAGACCAGACCTTTGTTGCAGAGGCAATGGAGGAGCTGGATCTCGACTGAGGGGGTTTTGAGAGGCTAGGTTCGGAAAGGGTGCTCTGGTTTAGAGCGGGAGATCGTATATAGCGAGGCGAGAAAGGGCAGGACGTGCGGATACATACCCATGACTTGACGGCGCTAATGAAGACATGGCAGGCCGGAGAGATGGCCGAGGTGGCCAGCGTTTCCCGGGATGGAACGCTGGCGAAGATGACGAGTGCTAGATATTGGTTAAGACGGCGGTAGAACTGAATAGATGAGCTCCAAGAGATTCCCAGTTTCGGCGTCATCCATTGGTTGACTTATTGAGAGTTCGCGAAGCCATGGCATGGCTCTATGCAAGCTCGTGGTTTGGACCCGAGATTCGAGATTGCGAGTTCGTGTTTGCGCCGGAAGGTGGACAGGCGAGTTGTTGGAAGTGGAGAGGCACGATATCAGAGACACGAGATGAGCCGAAGCGTGGGTAATTCTTCCGGCAATGAAAGAAGGTATCGTGCCTTGGAGGTCGATTGTGCCGAGGAAAGAATGGCGTCGAGGGGCGTTTTGAAGGCGTGCAGAGTCGGTTTTCGGCGGACAAAGGATGGAAGCTGGACGCGATCCCGCATCTTTCCGGGCCTTCGGCAATGGGCTTAGGCTGGGGGTGGAAACGTGAGGGCGCAGACGGGAAGCGGACGGGATGAGTTCATGGCTCCCCGGGGGAGGTTATCGTCATGGAGCAGCGCGATTGGTCTGGCTTTTCCGGGGCCCGGCGCACATGAGGTAAGGAAATGGTCGGTCGGGATAGCATGGGCTGGGTGTGGGTGGGATGGAGGGGTTGTGAGGCGGAGATTCGTTGTTGCGGGTGAACCTAGAACAACATTAGTTCCAGGTATCACTTTGGTTTTCCACCTACCAAGTATCTAAGGTGTAGATGGGAAAATTACACCGAGAATCGGTCTCGGTGAGACGTCACCCTGCGTGATGATAATAGTCGCAACCCTAGAGGTCAGAGAGTTGAGTCATTCGATGGGCGACGGGGCTACTACTGTACATTAAATATCGCAGTGGTGGACACAAAATAATAAGGCCGAGAGATCTGGAGGTGGAAAAGTCAAATGCCATGATTGTCAGCAGTCTGCGCCCCGGCCAATGGCGGTGTCGGCGCGCCATTTGCACCAAGGTCGCAGGTGTGTCCGTACCGTTTGCCCAGGTTCAGGTGGTCTGTTGCAGGCGGTTTCGGTGGTGTCAGGTCTAGGCCCCCGCCATTATTGATGGCTCCTTGACCCAAAGAGACCAAAAAAAGCAGAGGCGACGATTGGATCCCTGCAGAAAGTGGTGCAGTATCAATTTTTTGACGTCAATTTGATGGCCGGGTGGGGGGAGGGGTTACTCGCGTTTGACGTGGTGGTAAGAGGAAATAGAGGGGCTGTTCGTAGCTGTCCGAAGTACCCCTCTTGCTGTCCGACCGGTCGAGGTACTTGCCCCTCAACAACTCATAGTGTTCCATTGGGTTGAGACAGGCGCAGTGTTGTTGATGGCTTGTTTCTCTCAATGGAAGCAATGCTCGGATTCAGCCACAGGTCAAACCGTTTGCTTGCTGTCACGGTGTAAAGTAGGTAATTGAGTGTGTAAAAAGGAAGATGTATTGCCTAAAGTCTCTTACCTAAGATTGCTCTATCATGTCACAGGTTCATGTTCGTGACTGGTGTACAATTCTCGATGGAAGGTGCCAGGACAGGTATGTCCACTTCCTCCCATTACCGGAGTGACCAAAGGCTGGAAAGAACGAGGGAGCATGGGATGCTCGGTGGACGGTGGTACCTCCCCCAAAAGAATTGAAGCTGGCAGAGCGGAGCTCCTCATGGACGGAGTCAGGTACCTCAGAACCACCAGGTAAAGTACTCCCGCTCGGAGCAGTTGAAGGGGAAACCACGGCCAAATCGGCGTCACCCATGTACCTTACCTCGCACCTCACGCAACACGCCCAGCCAACCAGCCAACGCTTGGTCAAATTGGAAGAGGTGGGAGAGCACCCGCCGGTAACTGGACCGATGCTTGGCCGTAGGCGTGGCCCATCGACGGACGGTCAAGGTGGACCGGGTCTGGCTGGCTTGGTACAGTCAGTAGCTGCAGTACACTGGACCAGTCCTGCTCAGCCCGAGTAAAATCCCGCTCGTGGGAATCAAACATAACTCGCCCGCGTCCACCTCAACCCCGATCCAAACTCTCCTGTTGATTCTTCTCCCTCTTCTCCAATACCTGTCCCTGCATATTCTCTTACCTTTTTATCCTTCTGCCTCTGAGCATCAATCTAGAAACAGTCCGACTTTACTCTGGACAAGTTACTATACGCAATCAACCTGAACATCTTTTCTACCCGACGTCAGATACCCCGCCATTCACAATGGGTCTCCTGTCAGAGCTCAACATCAAGCCTGGTGTCGTCTACGGCGATGACCTCCTGAAGCTCTTCAACTACGCCAAGGCCAAGCAGTTTGCCATTCCTGCTGCCAACGTCGTAAGTAGCTTGCTTCCCTTTGGCTCCTTGGACCATCTCAATCCCAATCTTGTCGATCCTGTGACGCGTGCCGAGTTGGCGCCGTGCGGTCCAAGAATGGAGGGGACATAATATTTGGTGACAATCGGCTAACGACGACCCCGCCTCCCAGACCTCCTCTTCCACCGCCGTTGCCGCTCTCGAGGCTGCCCGCGAGGCCAAGTCTCCCATCATCCTCCAGACGTGCGTAGAAATCCTATACCGATCCCATGGATCCAAGATCAGCCACACCATAAACTTCAGCAACATGTCTGACAGCTTTACAGTTCCCAGGGTGGTGCCGCCTACTTCGCCGGCAAGGGCATTCCCAACAGCGCCGACAAGCAGGAGGCTTCCGTCGCCGGTGCCATTGCTGCCGCTCACTACATCACCTCTATCGCCCCCATCTACGGCGTTCCCGTCGTCCTTCACTCTGACCATTGCGCGTAAGCACTCAGCATAACTGCCTAATCTCAAGACCCAGCAAACTGACCTTCTACCACAGCAAGAAGCTTCTGCCCTGGCTCGATGGCATGATCTCCGCCGATGAGGAGGAGTTCAAGCGCTCCGGCCACCCCCTCTTCTCTTCCCATATGATCGATCTCTCCGAGGGTATGTAGTTGAGTTCCAATCTCGCCCTCCCCATGACCATCACTAACAAACACATAGAGGATGTCGCCTACAACATCGAGACCACCGCCAAGTACCTCAAGCGCTCTGCTCCCGTAAGTCACAAACAGAACCTTTTTCTTGCGCCTATCACTAACGCATTACGCACAGATGAAGCTGTGGCTCGAGATGGAGATCGGTATCACCGGTGGTGAGGAGGACGGTGTCAACAACGAAGACGTCGACAACAACTCCCTCTACACCCAGCCCGAGGACATCTACGCCATCTACCAGGCCCTGAGCCCCATCAGCCCCTTCTTCTCCATCGCTGCCGGTTTCGGTAACGTCCACGGTGTCTACAAGCCTGGGTAAGTCGCGTGTGTCTCAAAACCCTGCAAACCACAGCTCTAACCCATGCAGCAACGTCAAGCTTCACCCCGAGCTCCTCGGCAAGCACCAGGAGTTTGTCCAGCAGAAGCTGGGCACCGACGACAAGAAGCCCGTTTTCTTTGTCTTCCACGGTGGTTCCGGCTCCGCCGTCGAGGAGTTCCAGAAGGCCATCTCCTTCGGTGTGGTCAAGGTCAACGTTGACACTGACCTGCAGTGGGCCTACCTCACCGGTATCCGCGACTACGTCACCAAGAACATCGACTACCTGAAGACCCAGGTCGGCAACCCCGAGGGTGACGACAAGCCCAACAAGAAGAAGTACGACCCTAGAGTCTGGGTCCGTGAGGGCGAGAAGACCATGAAGGAGCGCGTCAAGCAGGCTCTGTTCGACTTCAACGCCAACGATGTTTTGTAAAGGAAAAGTTCATGGGTGATACCTCCACAGAGATGAGACCAAAAATGGGATGTGGTCTGCTCTGTTCCGTAGGATGATGATGGCGAAAAGCCCACCTACGTAGTTCTCAAAATGAAGTAAAAGAGACAACCAACCGACCTATGCAGATGGTGACTGTGACAACATGCATCGTTCCCACAACGTGAAATGCCCAGCAGTAACGGCGGGGTTTTGTATGAGGATACCTGCAGGGGTTTTAACGGTCGGTCCAACGGTGCACACGGAAAACACCTGCCAGAAGCGGTACGATGGATGCAAGGCCCATATTTGACAACTTGAACCAACAACTTCAAGCTCGGCGACACCTCATTATTATGTGACCAAAGTCTGCAATCGAATATGAGCTGCCCGCACTAAGCTTTGATGTTGTCGGCCCAATTGCCCGTTGAACCCCGCCGGGATTGAGCTAACCCTTCCGTTCCCTTGTGCTGCTACGTCGTCTCATGTCCGTCGGCGGACCAAAGCCGGTGAGGAGAAACATCCCATGCCTTGCAACACCAGCCCCCAGATTGTTAATCAACTTTCCCCTGCACATGTTTGTTGGTTCACTCATCACTCAATTAATCTTATTCTAACTCTCATAAATACCCACTAGTAGCTGGAGTTGTGAACTGGCTTCAGTTGACTGAGCTGTAATCTGTAATCACACATAAAACGCTTCTTGCATATCTCACCTCCATCACAATGGCCTCCGTCTTCGGCTTCCTACGACGAAACTATCTCATCTTCAACCCGCCCGTCGCACCAAAGCAAGATGGCGCCATCCGCTTCGGCGTCCTGGGTGCAGCCAATATTGCGTAAGTACCATCTCGGACTTTGTCTTTTCATGAAAAGAGAACTCCTACAAATTTACCTTATCACCAATACTTGGAAGCTAACCCGAGACGTAGCCCAATGGCCCTCATCATCCCGGCCAAAACTCACCCAGAGGTCATAGTCCAGTCCATTGCCGCCCGCGACCGTAAAAAGGCCGAGGCCTTTGCCGCGAAGCACGGTATCCCGGACGTCAAGGACTCGTACCAGGCCGTCATTGACGACCCGGAGCTCGACGCAATCTACGTCCCGCTGCCCAACGGCCTGCACTACGAGTGGGCCCTCAAGGCGCTGCAGGCGGGCAAGCACGTTTTGCTGGAGAAGCCGTCCGTCTCCAACGCCGAGGAGGCCGAGGCCCTGTTCCGGCTGCCGCTGCTCAAGGAGAAGGGAGCGCCCGTCCTGCTGGAGGCGTTCCATTACCGCTTCCAGCCGAGTTGGCAGTACTTCATGGGGCTTGTTGACAAGGAGAACGTCGAGCACGTGCACGCGCGGGCGTATATCCCCTGGTTCGCGCTCGGGGACGACGATATCCGGTTCCAGTACGGTCTTGCCGGCGGCGGGCTGATGGATTTGGGCACGTATACCGTCTCGAGCATCCGGCAGACGTTTGGCGTCGAGCCGGAAGAGTGTCTGACGGCCAAGTTCAAGACGATGCCGCCGCCGGAGGAGAGGGCGGATTACGCGTGGGACATCACGTGGCGGATGGCCAACGGCGGGACGGCGCACGCCGAGGGTGCGTTCCGGACGGGGACGTTGGGGATGGGACTGCCGCGGCTGAGCGTCGTTCACAAAGAGGTCAAGGTTGCGGACGACGACAAGTTGCCCGCGGGCCAGGAGAAGACGCGGAAGCGGACGATTGAGTTTGCGAATTTCATGCTGGGCGGGATCTGGCACCGCATCGACGTCGTGGACGAGTTTGTGGTGAAGCGGACGGGCTCGGGCGAGGTGGTCAAGAGGTGGACGGAGAAGACGTCCAAGAAGGCGTATACCTTTGATGAGGCCGGGTTGGCGGGCAAGGGCGAGGAGTATTGGTTCACGTACCGGCATCAGCTGGAGCAGTTTGTCAACCGCGTCAGGGGCAGGGAGACGAGCGTGTGGGTTGATGGGGAGGATAGTATTAGTCAGATGAGGATGATTGACATGGCGTATGAGAAGGCTGGGTTGCCGCTTAGAAAGTCGACTGGAGTTACGATTTAGGGGGAACGGTTGAACGATGGTCTTTCGAGATCATTGATGCGAATTCTCGCCCCGGTTTATATCATGGGGATATCTTTATGAATGTACAAACTTTTGTGTGTCCAATTTCCCATTTTCTTTTTGGCCATTCACATTCCTACACAGCCCTAGTTGCGGAACAACCGTAGACCGGCCTCTTCAGCATCAACCTCCTCATCGTCCTCCATCTCCGCATCAGAAGCCTGCTCGCCGAGCTCCATCTTCTGGCCAAACAGCGTGCCAAACAATCTGTCGACGGCATCCTGCTCCCACGCTCTGCGGTCCTCGGGCGCCATGAAGTTCTGCAGCTTCTCGTGGACGTTGAAGCGCATCTTGCGGCCCTTGCTCGCGCGCCTGTCGACGTGCTTCTTGGTCTTTGCCTCCTTCATCGCCGCCCACCGCACCGTGGGCTGCGCGCCCGAGGCGCCGGCGCCGCCGTTGTCGGCGGTGCGCTGCTCGACGAGCTCCTTGAGGAGGAGCTGGTAAAAGTCGGCGTCGTCGTAAATGTCCGGGTCCTCGTTGACCTTGGCCGCGACCTGCGCCGGCGCGCACGAGCGCGGGGTACGGGTGCGCTTGATGAGGCGGTCGGCGGAGAGGAGCTGCTCCTCGAGGGAGGCGACGATGGACGCCTGCGAGGAGATGAGGTTGCGCGACTTGACCTCCACCGTGGCGCTGCGCGTCTTGCTGGACCACGTCTCGAGCACCTTTTTGCGGTATTTGGCCGCGCGTTCCTCGGCCTGCTGGATGCCCTCCCAGATCTCCTGGCTCGAGGTCGCGGCGTCGAACGCTTCGCCCCTCTTGCGCTTGCCGCCGGCCTGCTGCTGCTGTAGCTCTGCGGGGAGCAGGCTGGCGCGGAAGCTGTCGAGGGTGTTGAGCAGCTTAAGCGCCGCCTCCTCGGCCGCCTCATACGGTTCAGAGTTTTGCTCTTCTTCGTCGTCCTCGACGGTGGAGTACGAGTTTGTGGCAACGAGGGCCTTTTGCAGCCTGATGCGGATGTTGAGGAGGCCGTCAAAGGTTTTGCGCTGCTCGCGGACGGCGAGGCCCTTTTGGGCGTCTTGCTGCGCGGCGGCGGAGATGGAGGCGGCGAGGACCTTGGAGCCTTCGTTCATGAGCCTGCGCTGCTCGGCTCTGGCGTCGGCTTGGGAGGACTTGCCGCGAGGCTTGTCGTCTTCGTCGTCGTCGTCCTCAGAATCTTCCTCCGATTCTTCATCTGAGCCCAATTCGTCTTCCTCGTCCTCGTCTGACCCTTCCAATCCGTCCGTCAGACCTTCGTTGTCATCTGAGTCGTTCATCTCGTCGTCCTCATCATCCAATGCAGCATCCTCGCCGTCCTCGTCGTCATCATCTTCCTCCTCCTCTTCCTCGTCGGAGATGAAGTCAGCAGCGGTAGGTCTCTTGCTACGGCTTCCCTTCTTATCCTTGGGCTGCGAGCTGCCGCGGAAAGCAAAGGCCTCGAGCTTCTCATCGTCGCTCTCGCCGAGTGCGTCATCGCTCGAGATCTCGACGTCTTCGTCTCCGGCGGCTGCAGTGTCGGCAGCCAAGTCGGCGGCGTCCGGGTCGTCGTACTCCTCGCCATTAGAGTCTAGATCCTCCTGCGCATCCTCGAATATCTCGCTATCATCGTCGTCGCTCGACTCGTTCAGTGCGTCGCGGCTGACGCGAGCGCCGCGGTATTTCGGGCCTAGCGAGACACCCTCCTTTCCCCGGAGTTTGCTCTTGCTGTGACGGAAGGTTAGTTCTCCCCCAGGCTACATATGCATGCTTTCTGTTGATCGTGTATCGTACCCGACTGCGACATAGTGCTCGGTGCCCGCATTCTCATCTGCGCTTTCTTCACTGCCGCTGTCGTTTTCGCTTTGCTCGACATGCTCAGCCTCAGGATCGAGATCTAGAAAATATCAGAGTCAGTACTGCAATGATGTGCTTAGCAGATTTTTGCATACCCTTTGCTGGCTTGTCTTCCCAATCGGATGTTCTTCTACGGGCCGACATCGTGCATGTGGTTTACGGCTTGTGTGGCAATTCGCAGAGGGGCCTGCTGCGCAATGCTAGGTGAATTTTCTGGGCTTCAGGAAACTTTTTGGTGGTGAGGAGCGGCAGAACCAAGGACCCCACCAAGGAAGTTTGACGCATTATGTAAGCTTAGCTCGTGGACCCCTGTACAGCTGGCTGCCAAAGGTGGTGTCGGCATGTTCAGTAATACTCGGGGACATGCTTGATGGTGAGGAACACTCAATCATTGAGAAATAAAGTGATTCAAGCCAACGGGGATTAATTTTGGGACTTGAGGAACACCTCGTAGACTCCAATCCTCAAACTTCCGACCTTTTGGACTTGGATTCTCTCAAGGCCCACAACCTGTAAGATGGATGATGTATCGGTGTTGGAAGCAGATTCCGTGTCTACCTATTACTTAGCTGAACGGGAGGCAACCCTCCATTTCCGGTACTCGGACAAGCACAAGGCAGACTCCTCTTCTGGCTGAGGATCTGAGAGTCGATACCACGCCCTTTAGCGGTTCAGCCTCGGTTGACGACCTGGGCAATGGGTGGAATGCCGTCATTCGAAATGAAAGCCTCGATAGGGCGACCAATCATTCAAGGATCGCATCACGTAAAAGTGGACTTAATGAAGATAACGCGTGACCGGACGCTCAACCGGTCACGTGAAGGTCAGCGGGATTAGCTGAGAGCAGGAAAGCCCCGATACCCGAAAAAAGAAGTGAGGCTAAGGGGGGGACAGTGAGGTACCCAGGTACCTGCCTGAGCAAACAGGGGAGAAAATCGCCATTACTCGCCTGCTCCCCATCGCTCAACAGTCGCTCACGATCGAACGCGAGAAACAAACAAAAACAGGTCCGCCAGGGGCCTCGCCATGCGCAATGGAGCAGATTGATACGCAGGTCAGCGACTTGCGCTACTTGACCCAAGCAGCCGTTCCTTTGCCGCCTGACCGCGCTGCCAATGCCGCCGCTTATTCTCCACACAATCACTCTGTCCATTCCCCCCTTTCCGCGACCCCCGGAGACAATTCCGCACAACAACCAGGGGCCTCCAGAGGTGCAACTCAAGTTGGAACGCCTGGCTCAAGCTCCGTTACTGGTTCCAAGAGGAAATCAGAGGATGAGAGCAATGCTGCTAAGCAGCAGAGAAGCAAGAGGAACCGGGTGCGTAGTCTTTGCCGCTGTCTATACGTCGTTCCGTCTTTACCATTCATTACCTTAGCTACCCATCGTCTCCTTGTTCTTGTCACTCTTCCCCTGTGAACACCTTTCCCGCTGTGTGCCATGTCATTGATAAACTTTGTGGAACTCCAGAAAGCTAATTGCCGCTGTAATAGTACATATCTATTGCCTGGTAAGGACACCTCCGTCCCGGCCATGTCTTTGGCATGCGCCCAGCCGAATACCATTGCAACTTCTTCTCCTTGTGGTCGGAGAATCTTGACCCAACCGTCTACCTACACAAATCATTGGCTGTCATAAGCTCCTCCAAGTCTCTAAATTCATCTGTACAAAAGGACGAGATCACTAATTCGGCCCACGCTCTCTCCAACAGTAACGAATGCAAAAGACGCAAAATTAAATGCAATGGCGAAACTCCCTGCCAACGATGTGGCAATCTCAACCTGCAGTGCCTCTATGCCCCGAATTGCTGCTCCAACAGCTTCAAGGACTCGGACGAGTACAAGACCATGACGGAGCAGATGGCCCGCTTGCAAGAGCAGGTCGATAACCTCTATCAGAACATGAATACCCTCCGATCTGAAACCCTGCGTCTGGCGCCCATCCAGGACAAAGTATTGCCTTTCCCCTCAAGCACAGTTCAGGCCTCCCCGGCGAGCTCGCTGTCTCCTCTCCACCGGCCTGAGTTGACCCAAACGAAGCAGGCAACTTTCCGTGGCCCAACAAGTATGGCTTACAGCCTGGACATCGCCAACACTACCATTCACAATATGGGTTACAAGGGCATTGGGGAGGATGAACAAGGCATGCCCCTGGGTGTACCCGAGGACAGTCCTTTCCGCATGCCTCCTCAAGAAAGCCAAATTGACCCCTTGTGGGAATTTGGCAAGGACGAGATGATTCGTTTGTGTCGCCTACATGACGAAGAGGTCGGCATCATGTATCCTGTCATCAAGATACCGTCAGTCATTGAGCATGTCCGTCACCTGACGGCTTACATGGAATCAGCCCGAAAGCAGGGAATCACGCCAAACCTCAATGATGACAAGACACTGCAGCTCAAGATCGTCATGAGCTGCGCTCTTGTGGTGGAAGAGCACGGGCACAGTGAAAAAGCGTGCAAGCTCATTGACAGCATGGACGCCGTTCTCAATCGGAAGCTCATGGTCGAGGCGGTCGACTTTGTGAGTCTTCCAGCTTTGTGTCTTCTCGCTGGATACAGATTCTTGGCCAACGAGGAAATCCTGGCGTGGCGCGTAATGGGCCAAGTCACCAGACTGTGCTTGGAGATGGGCATCCACAGAACAACCGGCATCGCCAAAATCAAGAACGAAGAGGATAGGAAAAATGCGTTGAACAGTTTCTGGTCGGCCTACGTTCTGGATCGGCGGTGGGCTTTCAACACTGGCTTGCCGTTCGTCGTTCCGGATGAAGAGATCGATCCAGAATTACCCATGCCTGTGAGTAACCCTGTTCCAACATGAAGTATCTGGGCGTGTCTTTACTCACAGTTGCACAGGAAGAATATCCGTACTTGGTTGCTATGATCAGCTACTCGAGGTTGGGAGCCAAGGTCTGGCGTCAAGTCACAGAATTTGGCCCTGTCCTAGCCCGTGAGCTCCGCCATGAAGACATGGAGCAGTTAGACCAAGAGATCCTTCAATGGTATGAGAACGTACCAGAAGAAGTCAAACTACGCAATTGGGATAAGGAGAAGCAAATGACCTCGACCCCGTCCTATAACCTTCAACGCCTGCGCATTTGGACATATCTCCGGTTTAATCAGGTTTGTGTTGCTATATAAGAGATTGCGGCCATGACCTTGATGCTGACTTGTCTGCAGATCCGCATCTGGCTGTATACACCAATCCTGCATAGCGCAACTAGCATCATGGGCCACTTTGCTCAAGCTCAGCGTGTAGTTGATCTCGCGAAAGACACGATCCGCTATCTAAGCCATCTCAACAACACCACGAATTTGTATCGTAAGATACAAGTATTCTACCACCAATTTCTGACATCGGCAATTTCTGTTCTCTTCCTGGCTTCTGTCCATGCACCAGTGAGGTTTAGCTCCACGTGCCGAGAAGAGTTCTACATGGCCCTGGAGCTTGTCAAGGACCTCTCCGCCAAAAGTTGGGTCTCCCAGCGGCTATGGCGTACCATCAGTTCCCTCAAAGAAGTTGCCCCAAGCATTGGTCTTCGCAACTTGCCAGATAAAGATGCGCACAGCTCCGCGGCTCTGACAATGGCTGGACTCGCGAGTGGCGGACGCATGCCAAACAGCCCGGTGGGGATTGCGCCTTTCGGACGCTCATCCACAACGCCAACGATACCCCAACAACAAACGCCAAACCTGGATACGGCCCAGTCACCAAATAACGGAGTCCGCATTTAAAACGAGATGAGTCGCATTTTTGAGGGATACTTGGGGCTCAACGGCTTCGCATCTAATGGGGACGATGGTTTCGGTGGCCAGTCCGACGCGAGCATGCCGCCGACCACTGCTGTATCGAACTCATACGTCGAGAATGTCTTCAACCACTTTAGGGAAATGTTCTAGTGTTTATCGAGCAGTTCCTTCACATCCCATATTTAAGGAATCTGTTGATTTCATGTATCTAGCGGAGACTTAGCGCCTGCTTCCATATCTACGCTGTACATGTTGCATGGCATCAATACCAGCTCGTTCTGCAACTGTTTCCTCAATCCTCTTGGCTTCCCACAGCTATCACAAGCCGAACCACTTCAAGTCCTGATCCTCCTGAACCGGAACAGTGTGTCCAACACCTTGCGCAGAGTATCCCACGAGCTTAGTGCCGTCTCCGTAAATCATTTGCGTGTATCCACTGATGGGCGTGTTGGTGTTGTTTCTCGCAAAGCTCACACCGTGGATGGTAGACCACTCCTTGAGCTGCTCAGCCAAGTTGGGATACTTGACAAGCGAGTCCGCCGTGCCGTGGAACGTCTGCACGCGTGGGTAGCTCCCGTTGTAGCCGGGATACATGGCGCGCACCTGCGCGGCCCACTGCTCCCCCGTCTTCACGACCAGCCCATTGGCGCACGTGGGATCGGCGCTGATGGGGCTCGAGCCGGGCGAGCCCGCCAGACAACCCGCCGCGACGCCCGAGTAGCACGAGGTGGCGGCGAAGAGGTCCGGGTACGTGGCCGTCAGCACGTTGGTCATCATGCAGCCCGACGAGCTGCCTGTGACGAAGACGCGCTTCGGGTCGGCGCCGTACTGGGCGATGGTGTAGCGGATCATGTTGGCTAGCCCCGTGGAGTCGCCGCCGCCGTCGCGGGTTAGGCTGGCGGTTGTGGCGACGTCCCAGCAGTTGAAGTCGCGGGAGGAAGACGGGTAGATCACGACAAAGGTGCCCTTCGCGTCCGACAAGGGGATGTACTCTGCCTGCCGGCTGTAGGCCGCGCCGGAGCCGCCGCAGCCGTGAAGCGCGAGGATGATGGCGGGGGAGGCGGACAGGTTTGGGGGCACGGAGATGTCCATTGTTAGACCTGTTGGGTTTGAGCCGAAGTTTGTGACGCGCTGGAGGGCTGCGTTGGCTTGGGTTGCCAGCGGGAGGGCGGCGACGAGGAGGGTGAGGGGATGCATGTTTAGAAGCGTTTTTGTGAGTAGTGATTTGCGGATCTTGATGTTGCACAAACTTGTTCTAGATGGAGATGCAGAGATCAGATGGAAAGTCTATCGACAATGAGTTTGTTTAAATACAGGAGATTTGAAACCTTCGAGTCCGATTATCAGAAGTCAGAGACATCTCTCAACAGCCGTTGTGACTTGCCTAAAGTCCAGGGCCTCGGCTCAATGCAGAAGACCAAACCAAACGCATGGTAAGCGCCTCCCTGGTATAGTATCGTCACATCAAAGAGACCAGCAAAGAGCTCCTACGCAACACTTGTCAAGAGGGGAAAGTAAGTCGGGACTCGGGACCGTGGATATACGCAGTAGAAAAAGGCAAGTTCAAGGCTATAAAAGGGGAAGGTTGCGATTTGCTGGGTTGAGGTTGGTTGGCAAATTACCCCTGAGTATCCAAGAATCTGAAAAAGCGCCCATAGCTTCGGCAGCGATGGTCGGTAGTTGGGGATGTTCCATCTTGGCTCTTGTCCTATATATATTGCGGATCTGCTTGGATTTTTGGCGGGATAATAGATGAGATTGGTGGCCAATCTAGGCGGAACCAGAAAAAGAAGGTGTTGTTTTCGTCTCGTTTTGGAGAAGGACCGTAGCCAAGTGAGGACGATCCTCGGTTCGCATAACCCCGCGCGGGCAGGGGTACCTCGGTACGCGTATTAGATTAGGTCGCATTCCGATTTCAATTAAGTGGTGCGAAAGACTGCTGTGGGAGAGAGTTTAGAAAAAGCAAAGAAACGATTAAGTTACAGCATGGACATGTCGCGGGAAAGGCCCGTCGCAAGTAGTCCGATCGGCCCCGCCCCCCGGGCCCGAATGTCGGTGAGAAGTGGGGATGCTTTTCGGAGGACTGGCCCTACCTACTGCCTTGTCTCTGTCGATCCATGAGACTTCATCCTAGGGCCCTGTCATGTTCACGAGGCCTTACCTTAGGGACCGATTGACATCTTTCGACCCTCAAGGTCCTTCGATGTCTTTGGTGAACCCGACCTTTGCGGAATCCTAGATATAACCTCATCGCAAGGTAAGGTACATTACGGGAAGGTCGAGGTAGCCGGATGATCTGTACCATGGCTGCGCAAGGGGTCCTGCGAAGGAGTGCCTGCTAGCGGAACTAAACAAGGTTTATAAGACTTCGTATGACGAGCATCAAGCACTTCATGCCCAGCGGTCGTGAAAACTTTCTCCGTTAACATATTCGGAAGTCTTGGTTAGTTGGTATCTCCGAAGCTTGCAAAAAAAGATATACAATGACCCAACTTATCTGCAGACCAAATATTCAAACGAAAACATCATCCCTTCTTCGCATGTCAGCTGAGTCCTTTCTGCTAGAATCTGACATCCATACTCGACATCTTCTCGTGTATATTCAGCAGCGTTATTGCAGCTAGCAACTTCAAGAAGACCTACGAGACAGATCATCGCCATGGAGACCGGCTTAGCAGTCACAATCGCCGTGCTCAGTACGTTAGTAGGGAGTGGCATACTCTACGGCGTATATAAATGCGTCGTCATACAAAAGGGTCCCGACCCGGACCTCGAGAATGCCTTTCCGCCGGCGTACTGCGCGTATCAGATGCCGCCGGTGCAATATCAAGCGCCGGCCCCAGCCTATCAGCCTCCGGTCCAGTACCAACCGCAGGTTCAGTACCAGCCGCAGGCTCAGGCGGGCTTGGTGCCGGCTGCCTTGGCAGCACTGGGGGCCCTTTGGCCGCAACCTCCGCCTGCTGCCGCACAACGTCAGTTATGGTGATCCCGTCTCCCGTCTCGCCTGGCGTATTCGCTCGATAATAAGACTAGAAGACGGTTGGAGTGGCATGCCGACCTTTCACTCCGAATCAATTTCAGCTATCGCCCGGCGCGTCCGAGCTCGCCGACTCCGCGGCCCGCGAGCGGGCCCAAGACGAGCTTGATCGGCAGCTCCTGACCAAGACGAAGTTTTGGGATCTCGACACCCTCGAGGAGAACGCCCGTCTCCCCCAGGAGCACCACCGCGCGGCAGTCTAAGGTGAGTGAGCGGGAGGAAGGCGAAGATAGCTGCCGGCGAAACTTCATCACAGAAACTAACAACTTATAAGGTATGGCAGAAATCGGCCTCACCAAGTACCGACGTCTACCTGCATAGGAGTCTGCCTCAATGTCAGAAATCGAATCGCACAAGTGAATCGGTTGTACGTCAGACGGACATAGCCGTTGAAAAAGGCGCACCATGAAGAGAGGATGGGAGCCGAGAATGCGGCTCGCCAGCCTGTCTTGCACGCTCATAGGTGCAGAAGAAGGCAAACGGTGCAGCGGCAAGGATTCAAGCGCGACCCATCAGACTCAGATGCCGGGCTGACAAGTGGCGGGCAATGGGCGCATCATGCAGCCCAGATTTCAAGGGATGGTGTCGCGTGTGGGCACGCTCGCTGTGATTTGCGTGCCACGCGTGCCACTGCATGGCTCAGATAGGCAACTCAAGCGACCGCAGCCAATGGGTGGCTCTCTTATGTCAGATTCAACCAACAAGGTAGTGAGATAGTTGAATACTGAACAGTAAGAGCATGTGATTGCAAGACAGCCTCAATGTTACTATTCCAAGTCAAGTGAGGAATTATTGCTTCTTCTGACAGCCCGTCGTCAGCCTCCTCCGCTAGTGCCAAGGGCGGGCCGGATTGTGCATCCGAAACACAGAGAGGGCAGGCGCGCGCGCAGGTAGGCAGGAGGTACAAAAAGGCAAGCGAATGTCCGAAATTCTCGACGGCCTTGAAGTAATCCGAACCCTTCAACATTCCAAACCTAAATAAACCTGGTGAAATTTGTACGTCATCACAGACTGCGTCACGTCCGTCCCTCTCCTCGCCATGGCGGCCTCAACGACATCGGCGCACTTCGTCAACGTCTATCAGTCTGTCGACAAAACCAAGCGCCCCGTTACCACATCGCTGGCAGTCGCGAGATCACCACGCCCGCCATCGGGCGACACCGAAGAAATCAAGGCCACGCTGCCCGAATACTATACTGCACCGCCATGGCGCCTTCTCTGGGATGATTTGGTGCTCTTCATTAGATGCATCGGGTCCATCCCCTTCGTCATCACTCCCCTATGGTATCCTCGGCGAGATGGAGTCCGATACCCAAAGCTCGACAAGTCATGGGTGCCGAGATGGCTCCTATGGGGCCCCATCGACAGCGCCATCACGGCCATCCAAACCTGGTATCAAGGCAAAGTCGACCCCTATTATCCCTCCGGCGAGATGGATGAGCTGTATCCTTCGGTCGGAAACCTTTGGTGTCTCTTTATACACGGTATTCTCATCGTTACGCAACTGGCTTTCTTGATTTCATTGCCGTTCCTGGCTACCCTTCCCTTCCAGCTCTTCGTGCTGTACGTCGGCGGATTCATCTTCGTCAACTATATCTTCTGCTTACAGCTCAATGCCGGAACCGAGAACAACTTGCTCAAGTCTCAGCATGCTTTGTGGCCAGAGGCGGCTAAATGGAAGTCGCTGGACCCCAACGAGAACTACAGCGAAGAATGGATCTTTCTTAACGGCGTGTCCGTTGGGTAAGCGCACCTTGATCACACTATGTCTTGTGAATACGCTTTTGACGGGAGGCTAGCTCGCATTGGCTGCAGGGGAACATCAACAGACTATCACGCACTTTTCAGCGTCCCATCACCGGTGTCCATAACAGAACGTAAGTTGTAACAACCTCTGACTTTAGGTGCATCCTTCGCTCAACCAAAATGCCGCAGGTCTGGAATCATCTTCGACCTTATCCAGTGTCTCCTAGAGCGATGCTTCTACTTTGGTACCTCGGACACCAGAACTTGCTATGCGCTCATCACAGCTGCCCTGGACCCTGCGCAGAAGAAAGACAAAACGGTTCTCATCCTTCACTCTCAAGGTGGCCTTGAGGGCAGCATCATCCTCGATTGGCTCCTCTCCAACTACCGCCGAGAGACCTTGCATAAGCTGGAGATCTACACTTTCGGTAACGCTGCCAACCACTTCAACGACCCCGAAACTTCTAAAAATGAACACGTTATCGGGCACATCGAGCATTATGGCAACACTGGTGACTTTGTATCCCAATGGGGAGTCATTCATTTCAAGTCTCTGGTTGCCGAGCAAAGCAACCCTCAGCCAATGGATGGAAGGCATCCTTTCTTGCCCATCGTCGATGATATTTTACGCCTTGATAAGAGACAGAACACTTTTGCTGGACTACTTTTCGAGAACAACGTGTTGGGTCACCTGTTGAACCAGCATTATCTCGACAGACTGTTTCCCTTGAATGAAACCCTCACTGGCGTCGTAGAGAGAAAGGAGTCTTTTATGGCCAAGCGTATGAAAGCTGGAAATGGCAGTTGCGACGTCGAAGGGCACAAGGTTTGCCAAAAGAGCAGGCTATGGGAGTACATCAATGGTGGAAAGCCTAGAGAGTATAATTTGCAGCAGTCGTTGACATGAGAAAAATCTGATGAGTCCATGGGATTCATATCGGTATTGTGGTAAAATGGAGGAATTTTGGGATGAGTTTGCTTCTCTGTGCCATGTGCATGGCGAGAGTCCGGAGTCACGGGGCGTAATGGGTAACATGGGTACATGGAAACGAAATTGTTTGACCAAGGGTATTTTAAAGTATTCATATTAAGCATTGAATACTACTGAATAGACATCGACAAAATCTTGGGCAAGACCCCTTAATTCCGAGAAACAACCTCGAACCCTACTTTAATAGTATTAACGTAGTCTTTTGCTGTAGAGATTTAGTAGATCTGAAAGAGAGGAATAGATCCAAAGATTCCTGTATGCCTCAATCCTAAAGATATGCACCAGTCCTCACTTTTAACACAAGCACGGTAAGCCGGGCCGGTTAGGCCGGTTGCAACGATGACTCCTACACCGCGATCAGCAATTCCAGGCAGCAACGAGTTAAAGAACCCGTTTTTCGCCTGGTCAAAGTAACATTATCATCAACCACTGAAACTTTGGAACGTCTAAGAGCTTCGATTTGCTTTTGGGAAATAATTGCCCTCAATGGCAGGAAAGAGGACCACAGAAAATACTACAACTCATGATCCAGCCCACAACGAGTATGGCTTTAGCAAGGGAGCTTGACCCCGGTACAACACCTAAAATACCCTGTCCCTTCCAGAATTTGCCTTTCGATATTCATTATCAGATTGCCTTTTACCTGGAATACGCGGACATTCTCAAACTCTCAGCCACCAATCACTTCCTCCACGACCACCTCAACGTCCAAACCCTCATACCGAAACACCAACGGAATCAGTACCTCTACAAGACGGAGCGTTACGGCTATCGCTACGGGCGCCGCGGGTTCGGAGGGCGATGGCCGTGCTACGAATGCGGTCGTATCCTAGAGAGGAAATGCTTCGGCGACCGAATGCGGAGGTATGAAAAGTCGTGGTTCCGCAAGTCGTTGATGATGAGGCGGTGCTGGGATTGTGCTGTTCGCGAGAGGTGGTATGGGCACTTGCAGCCGACTAAGAAGGGAGGAGAAGTGTTTTATCTTTGCTGGCGGTGTGGGGAATTGTGGAATAAGATGGAGGAGGAGAGGTGCCGGAAGGTGGATGTTTGGATCAAGGTTGATGATGTACATGGGGAGAAGGATCCGGGGCGGAAGTGTAAGGTAACAGTGTGCAATGGCCAAATGTGATCTCAAGATCAAGTATCGAGCATTGTGCAACAAGAATTGATAAACTTTTTGTGAATAATTTAGCCTCAAGGGAAGGATGGATATACGAAGGGAATGGCAAGTCGTTTTCTTTGAGTACTGCAAGTGAAGAGCGCTTGACCTCTCTAGTGCCAACAAGAAACAGAACTAAGAGGTTTGATCAAGGTTTCCCGCACTCAACACGACCCTTACCCACTAGTGGACTTAGCTTTTGTGTGACCGGCAGATCTGCAGGCGTCTCGAAGCCGATGGGGTATACGTGCAGCGGGTTGCAATCTAGAGTCTGGGGACTAGCAGCCTGGCAGGGCTTTGATCTTGTCCCACCCGGAATGTGGGAGAAGCCGTACCTCACGATGCTTCAGAAGGGCGGAGCCTAGGAGGATCTGATCTAATCACGTCACTCGATGCATTTGACAGGGCATTGATTGATCTTGAACACCTGTGCTGGTATCTTCTAGCTTCGAACCCTGAAAGAACATCTCTACATCTAAACATACCGCAAGCAGACCCTCGACAGTGAAACTCGGTTGCGTTAGATGCATCTTACACCGTTTCGTTGGCCACCTCGAGAGCTTTATCAGCGACGCTGCTTTGCGCTCTTCCCGTGTCATATTCCTTATCTTCATAAGGCTTAGCTCCCATGTTCGTCCAAGCACGCTCGATCATTAGCGTAACCTCCTTCTCCTTTCCGCGGAAGAGCAGCTCTGTGTCCCCAATACCGAAGGCCGTAATGGATTTATGCTGGGTAGCATTAGACGTGAAGCTTCATAGACTGTGGAAAAGTATTTAGGATAAAAACTTACGAGACCCAGCGTCAGCTTAATGACGCCGTCTGCCCAGTAGTGCTCGTAAATGTTGGAAGGCTTCTTCGACTGAAGGGCAAGAACGAGGTTATCCGCGGCGTAGATGGCCTGCTTCATAGCGGCTCGGGCATTGGGGTTGGTGACGCCGGCCTCGGCAACATCGCCGCACACGTAGATGTGCGGTAGCGAGTCGACGTCGATTTGCATTGTTGGCTTGACCTTGATCCTGCCTGACTTTGCGATTGCCTCGGGAACGAAATCGCTGATGAGCTGAGAAGAAGGTTGCTGGCCAGTGGCGTTCACCTAGACGTCCGAAACTTGTTACAAGGCTACCCAGAAAATGGAGGTTCAAAATTTGGCTCACCATGAAATCGCATTCGACTTTTCGCCCAGAGCGAAGTGTGACGAAACCATCCGCGGGTGTTTCGGATGTTGTCCGCTCCCCGAGTATGACTTCGATTCCTAGATCCTTCAAGCCCGCGAGAGCTCCGACCTGCAAATCATGACCGAAGCGGTTCATGACTGTATCTCTAGAGTGAATCAATGTAACATTCTTGTCCGGGTACTGGTCTTTAGCATCCGTAGCAAGCTCGACGCCTGCAGCGCCTCCGCCAACAACAACAAGATTCTTGGCGGCTTTGATGCGTTGCTGGAAGTTTTGCAGCAGCTTGATTCCTTCAGCTTTGCCTGTTGATCCCACTCTTGACGGCAAAGACATGCCCACGCCCGACCCTGTTGCGATGACCATGTACGAGTATGGAATCTTCTCTCCCGTGCCTTGGATCGTCACCGTATTTTCGGTGATCGTAGAGACGCGATCATGAACCCATCGTACAATCTTCTCCGAGCCCGCTGGCAAATAGGGGCCATAGGGAATGAATGTTTTGTGCTCATGTCCCTCGACGACACAGAAGCGAGGCAACGTCCAGGTGAATTGCCAATGATGGTTCGGTTCGACGATGATGAGTCGGTACGGACCGTCTGTGGGAAGGGAGGTTGCGATCACCCTGGCAGCATGATACCCGGCAAAAGAAGCGCCGATGACTACGATGTTGATCGGCTCGCCGTTTTTCGATGCGGGACCGGCGGGGAGTTTCTTGGTGGTGTAAGATCGCGAGAAAAAGTCCGCGTAAAGCCGTAGCGAGTATTCCACAAGCCTCACGAAAAGGACGACCTTCCTGATTTTGTCCATCGTTGAGTCACGGCCAATAACCGGAGTCCGCGGGCTTGTTGGTGGGAAATAGTCAAGGGAGGTGTGGTACAATGATTATTGACAGGATCCGATTAAGCGGATGGTCTCAATACTTATCAGATGCATCTGATTAGATCAAAACAGGAACTGGCCTCGTTTAGTAGCGTGTTGTCATTCGGCGGACGAATCGGCTCTGAATTGACCGATGTCGCATCGGCCGACGCTATCCCCGGAACTGCTCAGATTCAGTTGTTGGTTAGCACGCGAGGCGGATTTAAAAGAGGCAGCTCCTCGGGCTTTTGGTACTGACCTCGGCCTTGACTTGACCTAGAGAATTTGCAGTGCCGCTGAGCATGAGATAACCAGGTGTTACTCTACCATAACTTCCATCGTCCCTCAAGAGTTCGGGCGCTAAGACAACGTGCTACACTTTTGGGACGGTTGTGAGCGTTTATTACGTACAAACGTTTCCGCCGGAGGAGAATCCCTCGCCCATTTTCGTTCTAAGCTCTAATGGAAAAAAACTGCAGCGTTTTCACCACACCCGGTACGAAGATCCAAAGGCGGCTTAAGCAGCTCCGTGGGCCCGTACGGCCAACAGGGACGAGATCTTGCCGACGCCGGTGCCCCTGTCCCGGGACAAGGAGCCTAATTTCCACTCCGAGAACCGAGCCAGGGCCATCCAAGCAACGAGTCATGGTTCTCCATGATGGACCTCGCGTGCAAAAGACCCTTTGAAAGGGAGGGAGGGGAGCATTATCAGACAAAATAAACATTAGAGGAGTCGATTGCATTAACCAAATTGGGGAATTTTCAAGCATGCTAGAACACCGATATCAAATACAAGGTCCCTCCAGTCTTCTCTCAGACATGTACCTCCTGAACCTGCACCTCCACACCCATGGTACCATTGCTAGCCTTCTTGTCGACACCAATCATATCGGCCACGGGAGCGGCTGGGACGCTCTTGACCTCATTGAAAGCAGGGTATCCGGCAGCACGCCACTCCTTGAAAGTCATACCCCCCGCGCATGCAGGCATCTTGACCATGAGGGGAACGACTGTGTCTTCCGGCTGTCCCATGAGCTCCGCGCTGTGAACAATCGTTTCGTCCAGAGTTTCGTAGCCCATCTTCTCGTAGAGCTTGTATGTGGAAGGGGACGACTCAAAGTACAGAGGGAGACCCAGGCTGTCGCTGAGTTCCGCTCCCCACTTACACCAGAGGGCACCGGCCTTTCTGCCCTGGTGCTTGGGATCGACCGCAATAACATGGGAGTCTGGAAAGAGAAGGTCGAGTCAGTCTTTTTTTTGCCAGGGTACCCTTTGTAGGTTTCGTCGACTTACAGATGTAGCGGCGACCGCCAAACAGCTTCTCTCTAGCTTCGTGCAGGGGGTTGAGAACAGCCTCGGCTCGCTCTCTGTCTTTGCCTTCGAGCCAGCCAACACCATGGTTCTTGCGCTCCTCTTCGGTACGCTCTCTGAGATAGATGTCGCCCAGGGCCATGCCCACGATCTCGCCAGTCTCGGTATCGACGCACTTGTAGGTGTACTGGCAGTCGCTGTGATGCCACCAGGCCAATGTGCCAGCGGTGTGTGCCTTGCGGAATTCTTCAGAGTCTACGCCGTTGGGGAAGAGAACTTTGACCATGATCTCTCCCATCTCATCACCAGTGAAGGCACTGAAATATGAGTCGTAGACCTTCTGGATGTCGGGAATCAGCGCTGGCAGAATTGCGTAACCCATGTTGACTGATGTTCGAAGCCAATCTAGTTCAATAATGTTTGAGAAATATGGATATGAAGTATGTCAATATGAGTAATGGAAGATGGCAAAGAACAATGATTTGAGTTATCTTTTGGGGTAATAGCTCTGACCGAGGACTGAATCTGGACTTATATATGTTCTCTGTCCCTCCTTGTACGGAGTAATCCATGTATCTATCATCTACCCATAGTCCAACCCGTCTAACCACTCCGATGGAGTACGATAGAGCTTCAAAGTCAACCCCTGCCCTACTCATGCGGAGTCTCCTCCCGACCAACTTACCAAAGGAGGTAAAAATGGTCTGGTCTCGCCCAGACCAAAGAAGCCTCCGGCTCAACCAACCTACGGAGAAGTCTCTGCGATGCGGAACTTCAAGTCTTCTACGTGGACCAGGTTAGTACGGAAACTCCAAAGGGAGATGCCAGTGGGCCAGTCAAGTTGCTAAGTTAGCGAGCACTTCGGCGCGATTCCACCTGGTCCAAAGTCCAGACTCGTTTAGAGTTATCAGATCCGCCATTCTAGCAGCAAAAGTCTGCTCGCGCCCTCGTGTTGGTCCCCCGCTCTGCTACGCCCTAGACCCCTGAGGATTTTCGGCCAAGTGTTGATGGCTGCAACCTTTTTTGCGGACTCTCAGACTCTGTGACTCGATTTCGCCCACTCACCCAAATGGGCGGGACAGCTATGAACTCATGCAGACCCGACATACGAATGAACTAGCAAAAGACCACTGATCCATGGCCAACGTGTCTGTGGAACTGTTCCCCGCCGTGTCGTTGCCAAGATTTAGACGTATAGCTACAACCAACAGCTGGGCCCAGCGAGTGTAATTCAGGGTACCTCATGTCTTGCCTTGTGCGGGCCTTGTGCGTGTTGGCATCCACATCATGATATTAAAAAAACGATTGGTTCCAAAGCAACCAGACTAGAGTGCAGTCTAAAACTTCCCAAGAGGAACACGAAGAACCCTCAACGGTCTCCAAGTACCTCATAAATGAGAAGTATCACGAATTGCCTCGCTTAGAATTGGTGGCGCAAACGCCACAAATCCAAGTCAAAGTTCCTCGCCGAATTATTCTCTTGCACATGATGCCAAGTCAAGTTATCAGATCCGCTCTGCTACCCCACCACCCTCGTTATCTGATCCATCCGTCCAATCCGGCCTTCGGCATCGTGGAGTCCAGGCAAGGTCCTCTACCGGAGGATCATCTCAGCGTAGACTAGTGGCAACGCTAGACAAGGGAGGTTTTCAGCCCTGGGGTTGCATTTGTCTAACCGAGGGCTAGACATGGGGGGTCCGCAACTTGCAAGAGTCCCTTTGCATCGTGGGAAATGACTTGGCGCCTTCTTTCTTCGGAACAGACCGAGTTACTTCGCATGTGGCAATCGGTTCGTCTCAAGTTGGAGCAGGAATGAGAGCGCGTTCAAGGGGCACCCCTGATGGGCATGGTCTGACTTTTCGCCTAGTCTGGTAAAATCTACCTTTTGACAAGAATCGATCACTTACATTACTAAAGAAGTTTGTAAGTTGCTACTCGCGAAAGTCTTCATTACACATGTAGCTCTTCCTCAGGCCGAATTTGCTTCCGTAGGGCGTAGCTGATGGACGAGAAAAGTGGCCGGGAGCCAAGCTGCAGAAGAGAAATGCATGATGGGCTACGTCTAGACTGATGCGCACACTGCGTGCGATCGGTTATCCTGACATTGACATCTCCGACCCACTAGAGCCTTTAGATGGGGATCCATCTGAAGGACAGAGGATGGAGCAAATCCTTGGTGCAGGGTCACTCATCGCCGGCTTGGCATTGCGGATGCCACACGGCGCGGCTAGAACCAACCTCGCTGTTGGCGAATCCATAGTCACATGTCACCCTGGCGAGGCGGTCTTGTCGACATGGACCGTGGAGAGGGCGGGATAGATTTCCGAGGCTGCTTTCAAGGGGCTGCAGGCAGAGGATCTTTGCAGCACCTACATGACTACATGACCGCGCACCTTGCCCTCCTCGGCGAACAGGAGGCCTGAAGTGAGCATTTGCTTTGGGAGCTGCCAGTCTGCATTACTCAGTGTTGTCTTGACAATGCTAACGTGAGCAAGCATTTGTTGGTGCAGTGCATGTACCTCTCAGGTACTCAATAACACTTACTTGAGAGCAACCAAACTCTGAGTCTATAACTTGGACTTTGGTTATGTACTTTTTTTTGCGTAATGTCCTGTCAATTAGCTGACTTGATTGCCACCTTTGTCCACAAACACGAGCCAGCTCACTCCCAGTATGCGCATTCTGTAGATTGGTGACATGCCTATTTGTTTTACCACCTCGTCAAGAATCCAAGACTGAGAACGAGAAGAGTTTGGTAACGCGACATCTTCGCCACGCCAAAAACTAGTTGTTCTTGGCTAGGATACGTACTTCAAAAGACTCATTCCCGTCCAACGTCCTCCGAAGACCGGCTGCAAATGATCGAACAGTGCCAGTGTATCTTCCTCCTCGACTCCAGAGATGTCATCATACACAAGTAGCTTTGATAACACGTCCTTCCCTTCTTGGGCTAGCTTTTCTGCATCCTTTGACATCTTGCCACCATTCCGCGCTTTCAATATTTGGGATAGATGGAACTTGGCTCTCGCGGTCGCAGCATCTGACCAGACACTTTTCCCCGGCTTACCTTCAGCTTTCTGCAAGGCGTTGTTGACCTGCCACCTGGCAATCTATTAGTCAGGACGAGATTTCAATTACACTGAATTAACTTACTCGGCGTCGTTCCATCTTTCAAGATAGGAATACAATGCACCCACAGCATACTGACTTTGTAAAGTGAAGTAGCTGTCTTTACCCTGAAGCCTGATCCTCTCAGCTAGGATAATCTCATGCTGGTCTAGGGAGCCCTTCAAGTCGCCACTCTGCAGCACGATGCAGGCAAGGTCGAACTGAAATCGCAGAACAAGCAACTTGTCGCCAAATACTTGCATGAGTCGAATAGCCCTCTCGGCAAGCAGGATGGCTTCCCCGAAATCGTGCCGATACATACTACAATAAGCCATGTGATGGGCAAGCTTTGCAAAGGAGAAGGGATCCGATTCTTCAGAGGTGATGGTAAGCAGTCGTTCATGACAGCCTTTGTAGATCGACTCGGCAGCTTTGAAGTCGTTGCCCTGGAGCAATGAGTTGGCGTAGTCCGCGAAAGCGTTGATGACTCGGATCCTGTCCACATCGCTGAGCTTGCCTGAAGCTTCCAGCTGCCTTGCACGATTTTGGTTGAAGTCTAGTATCTTCTTCGCCCGCTCACTAATTTCCTTGCGACGGGAAATACCAAGATATTGGAGCAAGAGGTTCATTGTAACGTGGATCTCAGCTCTCAGCTCATCGTGATTCGTTTCCAGTTGGTCGAGGATTCTCTCTGCAGCCAACAGAAGCCGCATGGCGTCATTTCGGAGGAACCTTTGCCACAGGAACACTCCGCCATCCTTGAACAACTCGGCAAGTTCGACGAAAGGTGTCAAAGCGATAACCGTACCCTGATCGGAATAAATCTTCTGGAGGGTCGCAACATGTGGCAAGTATTCCTTGAAATGGCTCCATTTCTGTTGGTCTGGGAAGTCCAAAGAAGGCCGCGGGAGCCGTCGACGGACCAACTCGACAGTCAGTTTGAACAGCTCCTCAGCTTGTCGAGTCTTCTTGTGAAGCTCTCGGGAGATTCTGATCTGCACAGATCGGTGAACGATGTACATCTTTTTGTTGTCTTGTGTCTTCTCAGAGATGAAGTGCTTGGAAATCAACTGACTCAAGATTTTCTCGATCCTGAAGGAACTTAGCCAAAGGATCACAGCAACAATTGGGGCTCGTACCTGAAGGCTTGTAAATATGGCGGCCCACTCTGACCTTTCTCAACGACCAAAAGGTCTTTTGGAACTCCGTCGCTGTCTAAGAAAGACAATATCCGGAGCACCTTGTTTGCATCGCTGCTGAGATCCTCCGTGGAAATTTTCATGATTGTGTCAAGCTTCCCCTTGGTGGTTTTCTGGTCTTCTGGACCAGAGCCTGGATTATTGTCCATCCACCACGAATCCCAGTAGGTGGCAAACTCAGACGGCTTACAATTCATTGCCTTCATGTACCCAGTGATCAGAACAATTACCAATGGCAAGCCGGCTAGAGTTGCCAGATCTCCCGCGGCCTTGTACTCGGGATCTCTCAGGGAGTAACTGGACGGGCGAAGATCCAGGGGAAGCCCGTGAAGCAGAAGTTCCCTTCCCTCCTCCGTTGGCAGCTCCTCGAGTGTCTTCCGATAGTAGTTAATTGGCCTTGATGGTGCTGTGAGCCCTTGGTATCTCGTGGTGATCAGAATACTTCCGGTTGTCGCTGATGTTTTCATCGGCGTGAACCCGTCAATATTTTCCCACTTTTCCACGTTGTCGAGAACCATCAACCATCGCTTCTTGGTGTTTTCCAAAAACTCACGCCCGATTTTCGTAAGCTCCTCTTGATCAGTGCCAGGTGCTGCTAGGTCTAGTACAAGAGCAATCTGATTGAAGGTTTCTGAAGCACCAACTTGTGTCTCAGCCTGAACCCAGAATATGTACTCGAAAGACTGCTCGTATCTGTATGTGAACTCAGCGGCCAGAGTTGTTTTCCCCATGCCACCCTCGGCACTCAGAACATATACCCGGCCAGGTTCTGAGAGTATCTTGTAGAGATTGGCCAGCTCTTTTTCACGTCCTTTGAAACCTTCATCTTTGGGAAAGGTTCTCGTTTCGACAAGTGGAAACCTCTGTGTCGAGTCAGTGTCAGATCGAGGTCGATGAAGGATTCGTCCTGAGCTTTGTTCGACATGGCGGCTCAGACGAGTGCCATCACTCATCAACTCCTGCACTCTCCAAGCACCCGAGGAACCGGGTAATTGACCCCCAGCTGCCCTAGAGTAGTCCGATAACGGTTCGTCCTCGTCCGAAACATCAGCGATATCGTTTTCATCGATGTTTTCGGCCGGTTTTGGACGTTGTCCGAACTGTGCGCCTTGCTCTTCAGCAAAGGCATGCAGCATCCGTAGTTTAGTTCCCCTCTCGGACATGGTGTCGCTAGCGCTTTGAGACATGATATCATCGCTGTCATCTTCTTCCGTAGACTCCTCCCCACACACAGCTGTCAAAGCCAATTGCTCCAAGTGCTCTGCTATGTGCTCCTTCATCTGTGCAGGGTCCAAAGGACACGGACACAGCGGACATCTTTCTCGCGAGAAGGCCTCGCGAGAATGAATCGGCCTTAGAAACGACACCATTTGAGTAGCCTCATCCGGTGAGAAGTCAGTTGAGTGTGACCTCAACAAATGTTGTTTCAGGTCTGACTTGGTCTTGAACTCCTTCTGACAAGACTCACAACTCCACACCTGAGGTATGAGATGACTTCGTAGCTCGTGTTGATACCACTCGTCACGCGCACCGTATGCTTTGCGGCTCCAGTCGCATTGGTCAAAAGTGCAGAGATAAGCGAGTAAGTCTTCAAATACATGAGCTTCCCAATCTTCAGTGGTTGTCAACTCTTTGTAAAGATTGACCTCAAAACAGCAATACGGACAGGTGAATGGCTGACCATCCAAGGATCTGGGCGGCAATGGTACTTCTCGATGCTGAGGCCCCTGTATAAAAGGCGGTGGATCTGGCTTCCGAGCTGTGGACTGCGCGTAAGAAGTGAAGGATGCTGCACGAGAGAAATGGGGACGAGAGAACAGGGACGGTGCAACAGAAATCTCTGCATGTGATGAAGAGCTGTAGTCCGAGACAGAGACGGAGTCGTGCTTGGGCGGTTTTTCCGGAGTCTCTTCAATTCTAGGGATCGATGGTTTCGTGTAATCGCTTCCGCCCTTGAGGGCTGGCTGCTGGAAGTTGAAAGCGTCGACAGCGACATCACGCCGGGGGCCCTGCCGAGGACCAAGTTTAGAGATCTTGGCCTTCGTGCTCATAGCAATAGCCCTTCTCTCCCGCACAACACGCAGGGATTGTTGTCGTCTCCAGTTGGCTCGTCCAAGCCTTTCGATTAAGACTTTTGATGCGCCAGGAAACATCGATCTAGTCAACTCTACATGGTCGCTCAATGGATTCTCCAGTTGGTCGCTGGAAGCATTCGAGCTTCCAGAACCGCCATTTAGGTCTTCCGGGTAAGCCTCTCTCAGAGCAGGATTGAGAGACTTAAGTTGGTCCAGTGACTCCTCGGCACAAAGGAAAACCTCTTGGATTTCAGCAGCTATACGTGTGCCTTCGGTCTGCTGCAGCGGGCTCGCTAGACCCAATTCATCGTCAAAAGAATGTTCGGCCAAATCTGTGTCGTTCAGTTGGTAGGCTTCGTACTGAAGAGCTTCAATGTCTAGAGATAGACACTATCAGTCAGCAATCTGGGTAAGATGGAAATAATTACGAGGTCGGTGTAGTAAGGGGTAATCACCTTGCTTCAATTCATCTTGAAAGACATTCAATAGCGCAACAACTTGATCACGAAGCCTTTGGTTCAGCCGCAGACTTCGGTCCAGATTGTAACTGGAGGCCCCGATGTCATTGCCCCAGGTTTTGAACGATGTCAAGACTTGATCGGCAATATCAAGTTCAATCTCAGGGTGGTTGCTCTTGAAATTTTCGCAAATCGTGCAGACGCTTTGTAGAGTTTCACGACACTCTTCGAACTTGGCTGCTATTAGGGCCTTTTCGCCGAAAGCTGATTTCCGGTCTTTCCCAGAACGTATGGTAGCATACACTGTCGATGAGAAACGAGGATACATCATGCGACCACAAACTATCAAGGTCGATTCAATAGCGTCCGAAGCTTTGAAGTTTGAAAGACCTTGGACAAGATCAGCGAATGGATAGGGTGCGACTGAAGGTCAAATGATGCTAGCGGGTTCGCCTTGGTAAATGGAAAGGCGGTCATGCTAAGTACCTCAGTATGCCTTGGAGTCCTCCACCCCGGGATCAGAGATGGTGTGTGAGGCAGACTGCTGACGTCCTTCAACAAAGAAGTACCGTGCTTCATACACAGCACAGAGTGCAATGCGAGTATAGCCGAACAAAATCGCCCATTAGATGCACTGTTTCCTAACACCCTCCCGCCATGCGGCACGAAAGAAGACTTGAGGCTTGGATGCAGTAAGCATGCCGGGCAACTGCAGTGCTCAGACACATAAGTCATCGGCCAGGCCTCAAGAGTACAACTCATCCATGCATTACCACTACCGGAAATGATGTTGACTTACAGGGGTAGACGATGGCTGCTGTGAGCCGAAGCGATGGCTCCGGACCCAACGCCAGTAGCCAAATCAAGGCTGCGTGGCTTGGATTCGGACCGTGTGATGAAAGTACCCCGCTCCTAGAATCCTCGTCACCGAATGCCTCCTAAAAGATTGGAGGTGGGGGTCGTGTGTAACCACATGTGAAGGTCCGATCAGGCTGCGATTGACAGGCCCTTTTCTTCCTGTCTTATGTCCAGTTGAGAGATTTAATCATGATAATCCTGTCCGAAATATCGTCCACTCCAAAACATCACTCTTCTTCCACGCCGCGTGCCAGCATTCCACCATTGCCAAGCCGAATTTCGAGAGCAAAATGTCAGGCGTCGAAGCGGTAGGCCTGGTCCTCGGTCTATGGCCTATTATCACAAGTCTTGTCAAAGGATACAAGGCAACTAAGGATGGAGATGGCCGCAGATCGTTTCTCCTCAAAATTGATATCCAGCAGACCATTTACGAAAGCTGTGTGAGACAGCTTATCGAAGAAAATGAGGAAAGTATTGACCTTGACTTGACGAATGCGAAAATCAGGCAACTCGACATCTCATTTTGGCAAAGACCATCTTTCCGAGTGAAGCTGCACGACCGTCTTGGGTCAAGAGACTTTGAGTTGATGGAGTCTGTTCTGAAGCAGATCGAAAAAACGATGGAAAGCCTACGCAGCCAACTTGAAAATGGCCAAGCAGACCTTGTGAGCCCATGTGAATCCTTCAACAAGTACAATCACCCTAACTAAGGGACCGGATAGACCGCGACTGGCACGAGGCGAGGCCGAATGAGGCATCACTTTCACCAGATAAGAATTAACATGCCGCACTCGGAATTTCAGAAATCATTCGAAAAGCTGAAAGAACACAACAGGGAGTTACAGCAGCTCGTTCAGGTCTTTGAACAGACTCAAAACAGGCCCAGATGGAAATCTCCAGCTTCAGTCAGGAAGAGACGGGCTCCAAACATGATGAGAGCGAGACGCGTGGCACCAAAACAGATAAATGAATTCTCCCGGATTCTCGAAGAGAGCTATCATTGTAGCTGTAGAGGTGGGCACGATGCAGATCTCAACATCAACGGGGACGCTCAGTTCCAAGTGTATTTCCATGTTGATGACGAGACCGGAAGGGCCTTTTCGGGAGCCTCCCTAGAGCCCCAGATTCCTATAATACCGGGGGTGTCAGCCATCAACATTGGGATTGAAGGTGGTTCGGACAGGTCGGGACGATTTGTAGCGCCCGAGATTGTGGGTACACCTGAACGGACGGAGTTCAGCAGAAGTCCAGGGTGAGTATCTGATTACTTCCTACTGATCGTATCTGGAGCTGACGGTATGGAAGTCATGACGATGCTAGGACATCATGGTCTCGATCTCGTCACAACAGCACTAGCAGTGGCTCTTACGAAAGGAGAACCACTCGAGCACTCCCAATCATATTCTACCGGCCACTCTCGGAATCCAACGATAACGGGAGGCAAATTGACGATATGTGTGATCTGGTGAAGAGTCTAGATAAGAACGTCGCGAACACTCGGAGATCGTATCAAACAGTTGGTACACTTGGTCACGGCGACAGACATTTTGCAGCTCGCCACATAGAGCCAGCGATGACAGACAACCATGTGATATCACTCGATGAGAAGCTTCCAGAATCCGAGGATTGGCTGCTGTCCCGCCAGAAGCGTGTCGACATTGCACAGAGGCTTGCTCTAGCGATTGTGCAGTTTTGGTCAACATCTTGGATTGACAGGTGGTGGACGTGGAGGGATTTCTCGGTCAAGGATGATAATTCCAGGGAGGTCCAACTATTCGTGACACGCACCATCTTTGCGCCAACATCCGAGGGAAGTTCAACCGGAAAGCCAGCAAGAATCTGGCGATTTCTTCGAGAACCACTACTTGTTCGACTAGGGTTTGCATTGATCGAGTTGGCGCTGGGAATGAGACTATCTCGGTGGAGAGAATTGCATAAATTTGGCAGCACGATTGGTGAGGGGCTTGGAGAAGATAGTCAGGATGAGAGAGACTATGATACCGCTTTGACTATTCTTGGTCGGAAGATATTGCAAGAGGACATCAGTGTGGCATATCAAGCTGTGGTAGAAGCATGCTTGATGTGCGAGGTAATTCGGGAAACAGGTGCAATTTCTCTCACAACGGCTGCGAATTCTTTCTCCGAAGATGTAGACCGCGAGATCTTGCAGCCGCTCTCAGAGTACTTCGAGACTAATTGGGGGGATATGAAGTTGGATTAGGACAACCGTATGGACAGGCCAGTATTCTCCGTCAGTCCCATTGAACCAAGACACGCATTTCAATGCTTTCCCTTCTGAAGTCCCCTTTGCTTGTGATGGGATTGTCGAAAGAGGCATGGGGAACCCCAGGATTCGCCCCCAGGGGCTCCTGCGAGTCAGCGTTCTTGAAGATCAGCAATTCTGTCGGCAACTGATTTGAGAGGTAAAACCATCTTTGTCCTTCGTTGAAATGAACTTGCGTATTCTCAAAAACGTGGTCACGATCGACGACATCGCCCGCCA
The DNA here is from genome assembly GCF_030869305.1 of Colletotrichum tamarilloi. NCBI lineage: Eukaryota > Fungi > Ascomycota > Sordariomycetes > Glomerellales > Glomerellaceae > Colletotrichum > Colletotrichum tamarilloi. Next base: position 87,264 of record NW_026849443.1, read on the forward strand.
TCGTATCCCGTGCGAAGTCGACGGTCTGGGCATCGCACAATGCCAGAGGCCAATCGACCAAAGGCCCTCGAAGAGGATGCCACACGCTTGCAAGCCACCTTGTCAGCCCAATCACAGCATGATGTGGGTGGTTCCATATGTGATGTTGTGCAGAAACAGACGTGGCAGAGTCTCGGGGCAGCCGAGTCGATGGTAAATATGCTTCGGGAACCACGGAAGCTAGTGACACGCTAGACAAGGCCTGGATATCGAGGCTTGCGAGAATGTTGTGTTGGGAACAGGAGCACAGAATTAAGGCTTACTTGACACACTGCCAGCGTCGCGCCAATATTGCATCTGCCTCCCCACCAAAGGTTTCCTGAATGATGGCCCTGCCACCTTCGTAGGTATGATCTGTATGGGGTAATGTCAGTAAGGCTTTGGGGCGGGGTATTCGGAGACGACAGCTCACCGATATGCGCCCTCGAGGCAGGCTGATTAAAGGCGTACAGACTTCCTGTTGCAATTGGCTAGTTCGGATCTCGCCGGCGCACCTACGTCGTACATGAGCAGGCGTGAGCCAGAGCCTGCTTCACTAGTCTATCAACTTTCCAGACTCAAGGTGAGTACTGACCACGTAGTCAAGTAAGTCAACTGATGTTGCTCCCAATGCCAGTCTCACCGCAACCATGACTTCTGGAGCATGTATTTTCTCGATCTTATCGGTGTCTGCGTAGTCGTCATACTGCAGGGTGGATGAGCAGTCGGTCACTGTGAAGCCACACTCGCTGTAATCTAAGGACCGAAGGCGCAGATCATTGAACTTGACTTCATGTTGGACTCGGTCAATGTTGCTCTGAGAAAGGCCGTCTTTGGGGCTTGGGATATATCGAAGCGTGTAAGGCTTTTCGTATTCGTATTTGGGGTTGCGAGCTAGAAAATGCAGTTGCGCCGTCAAACATGAAGGCGAAGGCAATGCCATTTTGATTGAGGTCGTAGAACGTGGGAAGCCAGCTTCGAACACTCAAATTGATTAGCCCCGGCGGTTACTTTGGAGGGGTTAGGATTTATGTTGAAATTGCATGTGAGGAAACGGGTGCTTACTCGAAGGTTGTGGAAGCCATCCTTCCGACTTCGGACAACTGAGAACACAACACACCGCATTATCCCCTTGCTGTATCTACGTGGCTTCTTGGTTTGTAAAACATGCAGATAGCCACTAAACCTAAGGAGACTTGCAGGTCACCAGGTCAGCATATGTTGCTTATGTGTGACGTTCGGTCAACCTAGCATGTACACCAAAATGTTCCTGTGATCGTTAATCTGTGGCTGAAATCTGCTTTTCGTGTGCTGTTCGTGTCAGCTCATAGTGACGCTCTGAAACAATTTTGTCATAATGGCTATAGCGAAGCGTGGCTCATTCAGCTCAAAATATGGGTGTGCCCGGGAAACTTTAGGCTCTACAAGTAATTCACCTCACTCACGACATTTAAGTGTGGCCGTTGATCGTTTGACCGGTTTGGTTGCGAGCTGTTCGGTGTACTAGGTAAGTTTTCAACAAATCCATACATATGAGAGAAGTTGATGATATCGTGGATTTCTTGACGCAATTGCTTACACGGAGCGCAGCTGATTCAATGACTGGGGTTGCCAATCGGGTTGTTGCTCGTTGGACGTAATTTTCCACCCATGATACCGCGGATCTTTATCTCTGACCGCCACATCATTGCTCGGCAGTAGTTTGAGCCAAGCGGTGTGAGTAGCCTGATAGCACCTGCAGAATGTTGAGGAAGCTTCAGGCTACTCTCTTCCGAGTGATACGCCAGTCAAGTATTTGAAATCTTCCCAATTGCGCTTGCCGCCCTCTCGCGTCAGTCGCGGCCTGACTGAGAAAAATCTTTCCATAGATCCACTTCATCTCCAGATTCATAAAGAATACATCCATCCTTACGATCAAGATTGTCTCAACTTTATTCATAGCTTCAAATTGGACATACTTTACCATCTCCAACGATTGAAAAAGCTACGTGCAACCGCTTCCCGAGGTTCTATGACCACCTTATAATCTTGAGATCAAAGGAGCCGAACGCCCCCTCCAAGACTTAAGTTAGATCAAACGGCATACAGCATCTAGTAACCCGGACAATCAAGCTATTACTACATTCCATCACGATGAACTGTTCGAAACCTACGAAGTCCCAACCTTGGAAGAAAACCTGGCCACCTCGAATTCAGGATACAGTCACCAAAGGAGCGACAGCTGGAGTAGACTACGGGGTTAAAAAAGGCGATATCGTCGTAGTTGACGGGACCAGCGCCAACCTCAAGCCTATTCATGGCCGTGTCTCGGACAAGATATGAGACCGGAGAGCTCAAACTTGTGAGTTAATCATATCTTGAAACCATTTATGTGTGAGGTAGTTTGGCTAACGCTTTGAGGGTAGGTTGGTCTTAGTTATCATACCTTGTTAGAGAAAACACAATGATCTTTTGAGAAGTCTCAATCTTTACGCTTCATAAGTTCTTGCAACTTTTGGCTGGGACTCAGAGGCCCGGACTTCCAAGACAAATATGTAGTGGGGAATTAACATGATGTCTGTTTTTCTGGCAAGTAAATGTCATATCTCTACGATCAATGACTAGTAAAATTCCTAGATCACCAAAGCAAATATTCATATGGCATTTCACCGTGTGCTATCAAGTTTGCATTGCGAGATGGAGTAGTCGTTGGTAGTGCGACGCGATGATGGGTCCGATACGGATCCGTGATCCACTCAACTGATGTGCCACGGACCTTTCTACCCCCGTCTCACTGGACATCGATGTGTCTATTGGCCGCCTATCAATCATCAAATTATGGGAGAATATTGGCCGCGGAAGAACTGGCCGCTGGGCCAAGTTTCAGAGGTCATTTGTTGCGCAGTCGCCTGCTTCGCCAAAGAGACCATCTGTTTCTTGCTGGTGGAGAATACATTCTCCTCCTTGAACCCAATGGGAAAACGACTGGCATGCCCAACCTCGTCTCCGACTTTCACATAGAAGTAATAAAACCGCGGCGAGGTGATGGTAAACTTACGACATAAGATGGTTATGAACTCCACCAGGACCGGTGTCCAAGCGGTGATGGCAGTGCTTGGCCCAGGCTCCAGGCATCTTCTGTCTTCTTTACTGGCGCTTCCAAAAAGACAACAAGTCTTAGCCAGGCTCCCCACACACAAATGAAGTTGAAAGTCGCATATGAAATGACTGCTCCCTTGGCAACCTTCTTAAGCCATGTTACCTGCCACGCTTTGCGGTTGCGCCGATAAAAGCAAAGCACAAAGCTGGAACATAGGCCGAAAAGCGGTGGTATTCGCACCATCGCAGCCATTGTAAACATGGCAGCTCGGACCGAAATCTGCCATGGGTGGTTCTTTGGGCAGGCATCAAGGACAACTTCGTAGTGGTAGTAGTCGACTTGGGCATTGTTGGCGCAGACCCGCAGAGAACCCATGCAGAGGTGTGAATGAGAAAGACACCAACCAGATGGCGCCCTCCATTCAGCTACGACGTGTCGAATCTGGTATGAGTGGCAGCATTACGGCCAGCACATAGAAGCTGATCCTGAGACGATGAGTTGTAATGATGAGCGACACTCGTATGCGCTGGGTCTTACTTGGCTGTAGATGACAATAGCCTGGATTTCGACAAAAAGAAATGCTGCGACCGTAAACAAGTCATATTTTGTGCCTTTGATTGCCTCGTAAGCGCGATAAAAGAGTCTTGATTTGCCGTTAGATTGCGATGCCTGAAGCATGTCGACCGAGCTGGATGATGTTTTTGTTGTGCTTGGCGAAAGCTAGAAGAGCAAAGCAAAGTAGACGGTGAGTAAAATACACTCGATTCCGTAAGAAGCAAGAAGTTTCCAGATGGTAGTATTGTTATTGAGTAAAAGAGTTGTTCAGTCCTATGTGTACCACATAGCCTTCGAGGCCGCCGTCAATCTCGGGCCTTATTGACTGGCACATCAAACTGTTGCATAACCATTTGTCGATCACTTGGCTGGCTGACTTAGTTCATTCCGTTTGAGCGTATCCAATTGTGCCAATCAATAAACTCGCGCATTAGTTGCATTGGTGCAGTCATGGCCTTCGACAGCCGTCAGCAAGCCGTCAATTGCTTTCGCGTCAGGAGTAATAGATAACGTCGACAAGTTTCTCTCCTCTCGATGAAAAGACCGTAACAAGAAAGCACCATTTACGTGGCGTTTATTTACAATTATTTCTTATTTGAGACAATTACTTTAGCAAAACAATTTTCTACGTATGGGAAGATCTTGGGAAGATGATCGAGGTCCTAATTCTCTTCGCGGGCTTATCTTCTACTTGAAGAATGGTATCTCCAGTGACAAGATCAGAGTTTGTCCCCGAATATTTCTAGCCAGCGGCGCTGGAGATGCTCTACCCTTACAATATTACAAAATAACTACGTGCCTTGCTTCTCAATGCGCAAAACGGAAGTCAAGTCTTTGCTGTCCCTCGTCCGTGGTGTTGATAGAGTAGTCCTCCTGTTGCTCCTTGGTCATGGCGTTCCACCGCCTGTCGCGAACCTTGTTCCGCCAGATATAGAAGGCCTTGACAAAATAAAACAGAACAATGTTGAAACAGCAGATTCCGAGCAAAATTTTGTTTCCACGGCGATACAGAGGCTGGTCGTCATCACGGTAGATGTTAGAAGCCGCGATGTTACCCGCCTGAACGAACATGTTGTACAGCGCGGCACTAACAGCTCTTGTTCGCACGGCATTGCTGTTCTTGGCATTCCATCCGACCAAGATCGCGTGACAGTAAGGGTAACTCAGCAGGCCCGTCAGCAGCGCATATCTGATCCAAGTGCTGGTATCGGCAGGGAGTGCAACGAGAGCAACCAGCCAGGGGAAGATCCAGATATTTGAGATGGAGGAAACGATGGCGCGCTCCTTGAACTTTCCGGAAACCCAAGAGATAATCAAGAGGTTGACGGCAAACAAGAACTGTGATGGGATGGCGAGAAGATTGGCCTGGAACGTCGAGAAGCCCAGTCGGCGCAGGATGTAGGACAAGTATGTGCTCGGCGGGGACGGCGGGATATAGGTGGTAAGGCCGATCAGGTACAAAGGCCACTGCTCCCAGTCCTTGATCGCCTTGAACAGAAGAGACGGTCCAACAGCCTCGCTGCTCAGTGAGTTAGTTGATGTTCACAGTGAGAGTCGTAGAGTACGAGTATCCATACCGGTTGTGCATGTCACCTTTGCTTGGGTCGTCCCGCAGCAAACGGTTGACCATAATCAGCTCTTCGTGTTCGGTGAACCATCCATCTTTCCCACGGAACCAGTTCCTGGTCTGCGTAGGACCGGGCGGCATGAGACCCCACGAGAAGAGACCAATGATGAGTGTTACGATACCCTCGATAAGGAATCTAGCCAAAGTCAGTTTTGAACAAAGAGCCCCGGTTGCGACAAAAACTTACAGCCATCTCCAACCGGCCCATCCTGCGACACCTCGCATCTGAAGTACACCAGCAGCGACGAGTGAGCCAACGATATTGACAGTGCTGAGGGCTGTCCAAAACCATGCGAGTCTCAGAGGCAACTCATTAGACTTGTAGAAGTATGTAAGCCATAGAACAATATCACTGCTTTAAGTTAGTACCTTGCGCTCTCAAAGCAAAGGTGGAAAGGATAGAGATTACGGGATGAATCCACCCATGAGAAGACCTAGCAGAGCCTTCACAGCGTAGAAGCCGGCACGGTTTGACAAGAAAGCCTGGCATCCTGCCGTAATTGACCAGCCAACCATGATCGAAGGGATCCAAACATCGGCGCCAAGCTTCTTGCTGACCAAACCACTTGGCAACTCGGCAGCGAGGAATGATAGAAGGAAAATCTGGACCATGCATAAGCCTATGAGCCTCACAAGATATCTTGTCGCATGCGGATACTAACAGTTTGTCCATAGTTGAAATCGTTCGTGGTCATGCCGAGCTCGGGAAGCTGGTGTGCGAGTTAGCGTCTTCAATACTGCCGTAGTTTACGCCTTTCACTTCTTACCATGTTGTCGGAGATTGCACGATTAATGTTTCGCCGGTGCAAATCGAGAGCACAGAACATGACCTTTCAATGCCGTTAGCTTAATTCCATCATTAATATGCTCAAAGGATGTATTTCTTACCCAAGCCCACACCATGATTTTCCTATCAATCTACGCCGAGTCGAATTAGCATTCACTTGAGTCCGTGTTGACTAACTCCGATGCGCAGGTGGACAAAAGTATACCTTCCTGACCAACTTCCTCTCATCCTCGGCCGACCATGTGTAGTTGGGATCGAAACGGTGGCGGTTCTCATACGAAGCCTTTTCGTAGACCTTCCGCCAGTGGTCGGCGATGCTGGGATCTGAGAAGACATGTTCGTCGGTGGACCCGTACTGCTGGGCGACCTGCTCTTTCAAAGACGAAGCTGAAGTGTCGGTAGCAGCTTGGGTCTGGATGGTGTTGACCTCTTTAGTCGAATCCCTGAGGGGACCTTCAACTGCTTTCGAGGCCATGGCTGGACGTGACTGGCAAACAATTGACAAACCAATTGTCGTGTTGAATGCAGAGTCCTGTTGAAGTCTTTTGAGCTCTAGCCACACAGAGGTACCGGGAGCATGGTCCGGTCCGCGGAGATGCAAAGACCTTTATACATTCCATCCTTGGACCCGACAATCTGGTAGTGGTATTCAAACCAGATCCATCTCAAACCTCCTTCCCGACATTAGATGACAGGGGCTCTCCAGAGACAGAAAAGCCTTTACAGTGTCGCGATGATCCAAGGCAATCACCTCATGGGCGATTTTCTCCCTTGAGCGAATAGAACTTCTTATCTATGGTGCAATTGCTTGACTGGATTGCGCCGCACGTCAATGGTCCAACGAGTTGTGCTGGGCAGCGTGGGGGGTGTGATCCGGGGTGGCTCCGGCCATGTTCAATGTCGTCGACGATAGCTGGGCGGCGGCCCTTACCTGGGGGCATGGAGCGCGCTACAAACAGCCAATTCAAGCTTACTTTACAGAGGCTTCAGCTAAGCGGAAGGAATCCCGTCTGGACTGCCGGGAGTGATTGGGGGAGTGGATGTGTGAGGGTCTAGATGCCGACTGAGAAGAGCTGCTCAAGGCCGCAAAGATGACGAGTCAATCACCATATGTGGATAGTGCGGCCGACAACGAGGATAATCCATGCCCGTCCCTATTGAGCCTTGTGTGTCTCAAGCGGCATGAGCATCCACACGTTTGTTGACGAAAAAGGCTTGGAGAATTTATTGCGTGATGGGGGCCATGGGATTGCGACAGACTCTTGGGCCGAAGTGTGAGAGATTGGCCAATCAGATAACAGCAAAAGAAACAACCCGCGTCAACTGCCAGCCCCTCCGGCGGTCCCTTCAAATCGGCTGTGCAACTTGACGCCAAGAATTGATTACAACCCAATGCCTCAATCGTTCGTTACTACGACTAGATACTTAATTAAAGGCCGTAAGGTCTTTGTCTTACCCAGAGGTCTGGGTCCGACGGTGTGATTCCAGCCCTCAGCGGTGGCTTGTCAAGGGCAGAAAATGCCCCCAAGTTCAAAATAGCTCGGAAAATATACTTCAGCTCTATCGGGCTAACCATTCATTTGGGATACTGGAACTATCTCATCATCCGCTAGTGATATTTGACGGTGATAAGGGTTAAGGAAAGGTCTCAGACGTTGGTACCAGCAAAAAGGAACTCGGTATCTTCCCGGGACCAGGATTGGAGTGAACAAGAAGGTTTCTCCTCTCACAACTGAGGCAATTGGCTGATAAGCTTCAGAGAAGTAACAATGCATGTTCCGCAGTTATCATTTCCCGGCTAACTCTAGCGATGGGCAACGAAGACATTTTTTGAGTTCACACATGGTGTCAATCACTAAGTACATTTTGACTTGCGTTGGATCCGATTCACAAGTACGTAAAAATCAATCATCAGTTTGGCATTTCCTTCGTAACTACCTGGCTCATACGGCTGGTCTTGCAGACTATTGCTCAGAAGCTTGCTCGTCTCTACCGACGGCATGAGTCTTTGATGTACCCAACACAGAACTCCTCACCCCTGCAGCGCTCTAACCCTTGAAGGGCGTCTCATACGGCCGCTCAGCCTGTGGTGTGATTCTAGCCAAGTGCCTTCTTGAACCGTTGTTCCAGTCAATAAGAGCTGAATGCTGAGTGACGCGGTTATCCCAAACAACTACAGTGCCCTCCTCCCACTTCACGCGGGCATGGAAGTCAGCGCCCCAAGCAATGTGTTCGTAGAGGAACTTGAGCAGAGCATCGGACTCTTCCTTCTTGAGGCCAACGATCTCGCGCGTGACTAAGATGATGATCAGTATTCAAGTGGAGATGGTATGGGATGTTCAAACTCACATTGAGGGTTGATGAACAAAGCCTTCTCGCCGGTGACAGGGTGTGTGCGGACGATAGGGTGTGTGTTTGCAACAGGCTCGCGACGCTTGATGCTACCCTTCTTGACAGAAGCAGCGACCTGCTCAATACCAGAGTGAACAGCCTGAAGGCCGTGAAGTCTCTCCTGGAAGAGCGGGCTCAGTCTGTTATAAGCCTCAGCGGCATTGCAGAACAGAGTATCACCCCCTGTCTCAGGCTTGTCGAGGATGTAGAGGAAAGTTGTGCCAGGGGGCTGCTGCTCGTATGAGACATCGGAGTGCCACGCGATAGAGCTGGTTCTGGTGGCGAAGAACTTCTCTGCTGACCTGTCACCTGCAGCACGGTGGACAAGGTGGACTTCGGGGAAGTTCTCAGGGGATCCTGAGGTCGGGTGAATGTGGTGACGACCAAAGTAACCGCCGAACTCGAGGGCCTTGTCGATAGGAAGATCGGCGAAGTCCTGTGCGCGGAAAGCGACGACCTTACGCTCGGCGACGAAGCGAGCGAGTTGATCACGGCCAGCGTTGTTGAGTGTGCTAAGTTGAACGCCTCTGACTTCTGTGCCGATTGAGGGTGTGAGGTCGGTTACTTGTGCGTCCTTGGGAAGAAGATCGGGGTAGCTAGGGTCTGCGTCTCTGCCGTGCTCGACATGCTGGAAAGGCTGCAGGGGAGGGTATTGTTGTTCGGGGTTCCACGTGGGTAGGTAGTGAGGGTACTACATTAATAAAGTCAGTCTTTCTTCTTCTAATCAAGCATGATTTGTTGGGCTCTTGAGGCGGTACTGACCTTCGCGCCCTGGTGACCATCGCCTCCCTTGGCTTCAGTGTCCTTGTCGTAGGTTGTGGGTGAGAGCTCCTTGTAATCCCCGGAGCCGTCGGCGTACAGGCGGAGGTTGTTGACTGGGAGGTTGGCCGGGTCGGTCACAGTCGCTGTCGCGGTTGCTGAAGGGGCCATTGTAAATTAGTATATTGCCACTGATGCTTTTTCTCCTTTCTTAACGTTGAATCAAGGATGGATTATCACGTCTAGGATTAAAGACTCGAAGTGGTGTCCGTGAGTTTATATAGACTACCCCTCCAAAACGTTGTCTATGTCGGAGTATATCCGATGAGGGGCAATCGTCCCAACTATTGCATACTGACAAGGATTCGATTGCGTTGCCTTTCGGACTTTTAACAAGACATAGCCAAGTAGTACCAGCCGATGCGGTACCGACTGATGGGTTCATGGAACATTGTAATGTTATTGGCGTTCAGTACCTCCTGAGACGAAAGGATGGAGGAGTCGGGTCTGTTGAATGGGGGGAAATGACGCCATTCATATCTAACAAGACCGATCTTATGGCGGGATGACTACCAAAGAGACCATCAGAAATGGCTTTGATTAGCAATGGTGGTTGCAATGTTGCTATCCTGGGCGTTGAGCACGCAATCTGTTGATGCGACTCAGTGTGTGTTTGTTGACCCCGCAATTTGGGCGGTGCCGGCTTGTACTCTGGTCATCACAAGGAGAATCAATAGCATCTGTGAAGGAGTTCAGCCCGATGGTTTTCGACACAGGGAGAGTCAATGAGAGCCTGAGCAATGAAATAGCTTCAGTCGAGTTGTGACGAAGAACTTGTAGGAGCAACGGAGGTTGAGTACAATTAAGTAGGTAGTGCCATATTAGCTCCGTGGACGAAGTCCGTTCGTTGTGGGGCGGGCGGTTAAGTCCCTGTGCCTTTTGTCGCACGGCGCAGGCCTGGAAGTCGGTCGGCACTCGGATACGCTTCCATATTGAGAAGTTGATGGTGATTTGCTGCCTGCAGTATTCCCGGCATCGTTGGGCCCCGGAATCGGATGGCTTTTCGGGGATTATTTCGGAGGTTAACCGGTATCGGCCCCGGTTTCCACCGTTTGGATCGAGCACCTCATTTTTATCTTAAGACTTGTACGCATATCTTCTTCCGATTCAGCTACAGTAATCGAGTATGGTGGTCGATCTTCTAAATTGGTATTTGATATAACCGTAATGAACGGAGGCTGGTAATCTAGTCCCAACAGCGTGAAGGCTTTCGCACATCAGAAAGATAAATCTCTAGTCAACACCTCTGGACTTCATGTGAGGTCATTCTAACATTTAAGTTGTGGACAACCACTGAGAGTTGTTGTGGCAGCTCGGCGGACAATGACTGTTACTTAACTTTCTGAGGAGCATGAGCATTCCTTCCAAGTCTGCTAGCCAGTATGACACAGCATGAGAAAGATTTCATATCGTATCAGCTTTGAACCGTGCCGAGTACAAATATTTATCCAAGACCAGCGGCTAGAAAATACGGAACAATGGGCCATGACTTAGAAATGTGATGTCAACATGAGACAGTTCATCAAGCGTGCCTGGCATAATGGAGTTTTGATGTAGTAGAGAACTGTTTAGTGAATACTCTGTTCATCACCCCACCTGTGCTCTTCAGCCCAGGCAAGCAGGGCGTCATAATCATAGCACTGATGTTGATAGCCCCATCCCAGGCTTCCAGAGAGCTCATCTGACACCTGCCACTCGATGGTGGTGTCAGCACGACACTGGATGGCTTGTCTGACAAAGTCCCAGCAATGACCAAGGTGTTCAAGGTCGATCTCAGTCGAATTGCCATCGCGCAGTAACCGAAAGAAGGCCTCCCGAGTAGCCCACTGTTGAAGTTGTCGTTTTCTCAGCATCTTTAATGGAAAGCAATTGCCTTCTTGGCAGATACTTTAATTGTAGAGGATGCTGAAAACTTACCACGCAATGGAGCTGGTGGAAGACCGAAATTACTCCCTTATACTCACTCATGGTCGCATTGAACTTTGGCATCTCAGGAACAGCCGTCTCATTCTTGATGATAACAAAACCGCGGCCGTCTGGCGTACATGTCAGATCTTTCGATTCAGAACCAGGTGTCGGGAACATACGCGGCATCAATGCATCCCAAGCCTCCTTGCTCTCATTCGTAATCGGGCCTCCATATATCGGTTCGGAGTTGAGCGTCTTCTTCATCGGTACTGCAGCACAGCTAGTATTAGAAAATGTCTGTGATTCTGGTTTTTACAATTCCTTGTAATAGCAAGAAAGGGAACTGAGCTATTTCGTTACTTTGTGGTGGAAGCCACGGGGGCCCGGAGGTTGCAACGGTGTGTGGTGCAGTTTCTGGTGCAGGTTGGCCACCTACTCGCAGCATGAGGCACACGCAGAGAGCGGCGAGAAGAAGGTTCGAAAACGCAAGTACCGTGATGATACAAGGCGCCCAAAGTCGCTGGCTTACTCTACGTGGCTGTTCACCGGTGCTGGGGTCATCGTCGGACCACGCAAGCAGCCGGCCCTTTTCACGACATGTCTCAGAATCCATTACCGCTATCTGTCCCATTAACGTTTTGCGATGGAAAGACAATCATCCGAGATGAGGGAAAATGAGACATTTGTATTACGGCCTCAGCGATGCGGTAGAAAATGAAGATAAATAGACCGGCTTCGAGATCTTCGTGAAACGAGTCAGCAGCTTCAAATGTTCGACTTTTGGCATTGCCTCATCCACCCTACGTAAAATGCATTCGCCTCGGTGCCCCACGTCCCGGTCATGCCCGTCGGCTTTGCCAGGCTAGCAGGCTCCAACATACTGACTGATCGACAATCTCCGCCCCAGAATCAACCCGCTTTCAATCTCATGACTTGAAACCACGCCATGACAAGAATTTGGGCCTCATAGCTCTTGCCGTCTTTCCGGATCGACGATGAGCGGAAAGTCAAATAAATTATGAAGAAGCCTCTTTGGCTTCACCAAAAAACCCAATACCTTGCCCTTAGCACAATTCCCCAATTGATAGAATATGTCATTCTGCTTTTGCTGAAGCTGCAGAAGGAGGATCCTGAATCTGTTCTTTATGAGACTCGGTCCACCTCGCCAATGGTTCAAAGCCAGGGCAGGTTGGCACAGTTGAAGTGGTAAAGTATAAGTCTATAGGACTCATTCCCTAGCGAGGTGGTCTGGGTTTTGAGACGACTATTTGCTCATAAATCACAAAGACCTGCACGGCGAGTTTTTGTGAGTCTCACAGTCAAAGATCCGGAGAAACACGAAGTCAACAACCCTGTACATCCCGTCGGGTTAGAGTCATGCAGCAACCGACGGAATACTATTGCTCCGTTAAGACTGATCCTACTTTACTTACGAAAGTAATTAACTCGAGCAGAGGTCAAGGGTACGTTGAGACTTTTGGCAAGGTTATACGGAGTAAGGTAATCAGAGAGACTTTGTCTTAGTTCAGAACGCACTGCCACATCTCTAGATATTAGTATCCCTATTACAGGGTAGTTAGTTCAAACCGTAGGTTAATAAAGAGATTAATTAAACTATATAAATTTCTATATAAGTATAAAAAAAAGGTTCTAACTATAGGTTAAGCTAGTTATAATAATTATAAATAAGGCCCCTAATTAGCCCTTACGTAATTAACTATATACTATAATTAAATTAGATTTCTAATTTAATACTAATTTTCTCTTTTTTTTATTAATTTACTTATTATAATTAAAAATATAATTTAACCTCGGGTATATTTATTAAGTCGTCTCTTTTTCCCCCTTTTTTTTACTCTTTTTATATAACCTATCCCTCTATTTATATATTAACTTTTTTATTATTTACGAATTATTTTAACCCCTTATTAAATATTACTTTTATAAAAGCGTTAATAAGGTTATTATTATTATTAATTTAATAAATCTCGAAAATCTTATACTTTTCGTACGATTACTTAAGGGCTATAATATTAATTATAAGCCTCTTTTTTTTTATTATTTTTAATTTAATAAAGTATTCGTATAGTAAATAAGAATCGGTATAAATAATTATTAAAATTAGTAAAAAGTTAAGTTAATTAGTAATCTTCCTTAGCATTATTAAAATTATATAAGCGAAGTTAACGCCGTTAACTATATTATAAACTTTTAATATTAATATACTTCTCGTTACTTACTTATTTTTAGTTAATAAGTAATAGATTATATTACTATATATAATAAATTTATTCTTATTTATATTTTTATTAACTAAGATAATAATATACCCTAATTATAAAATAAGGTTATTATTATTTATAAATAACTTATTAATAAAAACGTAGAGCTTATTAATAGCGAGGTTAATTAAGTAATAAACGAGGCCTCGATTAAGATTTATTTACTACTATTTAAATTACTTATTAAATACTTCGACGTTTTATTTATTTAAATTTATAACTTATACTATTTTAGTATAGTTAAAAGTTATTTTAAATTAGTATATATTTATAATATATATCCCTTATATAAGCTTAGCTTTATATTATATTTTAATATTAATTACGTTTAAATTAACGAGAGTAATTTTCTTACCCTACCCCTTTTATTAAAAAATAACGGTTTCCTTTTTAATTATAAAAATATTATTATTAAATATTAATAAGTTATTTATTATAAAGACCTCTTTTAGCTTTATTACGAAGCCCGCTTTTTAGAGCTCCTTATCCTTTTTTTTTATAAAGTTAATATTAAATAGGCCTAACATATTGTCGGTTTATATTTTAATAATTCTAAATTATTTATTTTTATACTTAGAAATTAGTAAGTACGGGTTATACGTAAATATAACTATTAATAATTAATTAATATAAAAATCGTAGTATATAGCTTATTAATAAATACCCGATTCTATAAGCTTATATAATAATTTAAGTACTTTAATAATCGTACTTTTTAAGTATTTACTAACTATTTCCTTTAATAAGTAAGCTAGGATTTTCTTTATAAGCCCTATAGCTAATTAAGTATAGGCCTAAGTAATATTATAGCTCTAAATCTTATATCCCTTTTTCTATAATAATACTATTAATATTATTATTAATTACTAATTATAATATTATACTATGGGTAATTATATAAATAACGTTACCTTTTTAACGTTACTATACCCCTAAATTATATACTTAGATTTTTTATATAGTTAGGGTATTCTTTTTTTTTTTTTTTTACGTACTATTTATAATTTAAATATATAAAAACCTTTATATTTTTTAGCGTTATAAAAATAAATTAATAAACCCTTTAATTACGTAGAGTGTTTATTTTAATAAGATCTAATCCCTTATATAACTTTTTAGTAATTATAATAATACTTTTTTTACGTAGTTTAATTACTAACTTAAAATCGGCTTTCTCTTTTATTATATAAAAAATATTAAATACCTCGTTATTAATAATAAATTACTACGTTAGGGCTTATTATTATAATCTTTTATAACGTCTCGTTAGTAATATTAATATCCTTTTAATAATTTCCTTTCCCTCATTATTTATTAATACTATTATAATAATTTTATTAAAAATAATTTCTTATACCTTTACTACGGGTTATACTATTTCCCTTAGCTCTTTTTTTTTTTATAAATTAAAAATCACCTCAATAAGATCTATATAATATAGTTTAACTACTATAATTAATACTTCGAGTAATTAGTTATAATCTCTTATAACTATATAAAAACACTCGTTAATAAAAATTAATTTATATAGTTTAGCTTATTACTAATTAATTTCTTACTATACTTATATATTTAAATTTAGGGGTATATTTAAATTAGCCCCTATATTAAGCTTATTATATATAGTAATTACCTCGTTAATTTACTTTTTTATACTTACTTTATATAATACCCATATTATTTTTTTAATTACTTAGGCTCGTTAGTTTATATTTAATAATAGTAGCGAAGCTAAAATCGTTTTTAAGTATATTTTAAATACTAATAGCATTAATATAAGCTTATTAAGCCCTATAGTATTATTATAATACTTAAGTACTATTTAAAAATATTTATTATTAATAAAATCGGGGTTTTCCTTTTTTATAATTCTAAATACTCTTTTTAGCTACTAGTATACCCTTTTTACTTTTTTAATATTATAATACGCTTTTATAAGTACGACTTTTAACTATATATTATAAACCGGCGCATTTTTTTTAAATTTTATTAATTTAAAACTCGTATTAGTATTAGTTCTAATACTATTTAATAATCCTTAATATATATTAATCTAGCTTTTTTATAAAACTACTTATACTATTTTTATTTATAAATCCTAGAGGAATTACCCTATTTAAAATAATATAGCCTCGTTAATTATATATAGGACCGGTTAACTATTTAAATAAAAAATATCGACGACGATTTCCTAATTAAAATTAAGCTTATTATATAATTTAAATTTAAATTTATATAAGCTCTACGTATTTATTTAGTATTAGTAATATATTTTTATTAATTACTCTAGCGCCCCTATTTCGATATTATAATTACTTAATTATTTTAAAAAGCTATATAGCCTCGTAATTAATAAGTACCTAAATCTCTAATATAATTATCTAAGCTTATTTTCTATTAAATAGTTAATTAATTTCGTATTATTAATAAGCCTTATAAACGTATACCCTTATTATTATTTAACTATTTTAAAATACTTATTATTAAAGATTCTATTCTTTATATTATTAAATATAATACTTAGTCGATCTATATTTTTTAAATATAAAAGAAATAGGATATTAATAAGTAAAATATAAAAGGTTATTATTCCGAAGTACGTTTTTATTTTTACTATACTTAGGGTAATAATTTCTTTATTTAGGCTAAAGCTAATTTTTATAATACTTATTATTAACGTATTTAATATTACTAATACGATTTTTTATAGTACTTAGAATTACCCCTTTCCTCTTATTAACTATTATAATACCTTAATATCTAGGATAATATTATAAAAATTATTTAGGCTATACTTTTTATTTATATAAAATACTTATACGAGCTTAGTACTCGAATAATTTAAGTAATATAAAAAGGACCCCTTTAACTACTCCTAGAATTTCTTAATACTATTTTTTTTTTAATATTAATAAAAGTAATATCTTCTCCTTAAGTATTAAAAAAATAGAATTTTATACTATTAAATTCGTCTTTTTATTTATTTTTAAATTTATTATTTAAAAACCCTTCTCTTATTATTTATAAATAAAAGCCTACTTATTAAGGGCTTTTATTACTTTTCGTTCGTTTAGCTTTATATATCTTTTAAAAACTAATAAAATAAAAAAGAAGTAGTTAATATTATTAATTTTATTATAATCTAATTTATTAATATAGGGGGCGAGATCTTTTTTATTTTTTAAATTTCTTATAAGGGGCGGATATTCTAAACCGCTATTTTAATTACTATTATTAAGTTCTATACCCCCGGATCTATCCTTATATATAATAAAGAATTAGCTAAATTAATAAGGGCTAGTTTTACTATTTATTACCCTTAATTTTTTATATTATTTATATAATTTAGTACGCTCTTCTTCGGAATAGTTACTTAACTAATATTTTTTTTTTTTTATAAATAAAATATTACTTTTTTTATTACCCTACTTATAAATTAAATATCTATTTATTTAATAAATTTAGGCCTCCTTATTAGCAATTACTATACCTAATTTTTTTTTATTACATATCCGGTTAACTTAATATTACTAATAAGGGCTATTATATATTTAAAAATAAGTTTAGCGTAGTATTTTTATTTTAATATTAAAACTAGATCTTAGTTTTAAATAAAGCGTTTTATCATTTTTAAATACTTAGTATAGGGTTATTTTTACCTCTAATACGTATTAAATTATAATATAAAAATATCTAATTTTTTACTTATTAATCCCCTTATTTAACTAAGTTTTTATTAGTTTATTAATTTAATTAATAAGCTCTTCGAGGATTTTTATTTATAATTTACCCTCTATTATCCTAGCTATAAATATAAAAAGAATTACTTATAGTTTAAATAAGAGCTTTGAATTCTTATTATAAGTCTTAAAACGGCTTCGGATTACGTTAATAATACTAAAAAAGTCGTTTTAATTAAAATTACGTACCGCTTTATAATAATAATTAAAAGCTTTATTTATAAGTATAATATTAATTACTAAATAGTACTAATATTCTCTAATCCCAATTTTTTTATAATAATTATAAAATATTATTAAGGTTTTTTATAAAACCTTATACTTCCCCCTAAAATATAATTTCTTTTTTAAAAAAATCTTTTTAAAATCTATAAATTACTTTATATTTACTATTATATTTTTAGTATTTATATACGATTTTTATATTACTACGTATTATTAATAACTTTAAGTTATTTTTTTTTTTTACTAACTAATTAGCGCCGAATTTTATATTAATAATAATAATAAGTTATAAATTAAAATAAATAGAATTATTAATTATTATACGTTTAGTACTATATTTTACTTTTATATATCCTTTTATAATAATAAATTACTATTAATAATTATAAAAAAGAAATTTAAATCGTTTATTTTTTTTTTTTAAATTCGTTAAAGCGATTATACGCTTTATTAACTTATACCTAGTTCTATAGTACGAATTCCTCTTTTATAATCGTTATTATTAAAATTTTATATAGTTCTCGTAATTATAATTATATTAATAATACCCCTTATTTATAAAGAAATTTATTAACTACTTTTATAATTCCTAAGCTTATACTTACGAACTATTTATTTAATTAGTAATTAAAGTTATTTATAATTTTATAAAATAGGAGTTACCCCTATAGCCCTTTTTTTTATAAACCTTTGTTAAATAGATTAATACTACGTTAATTTATTTATTATTAAGCTAATCCGTAATTTTATATATCTACGTCCCTTAATAGTTTAAGTTAATATTTACTTATTTATAAAGAATTAGGATTCTATTTAAGATCGGGTTTCTTTTTCTTTTCCCTTACCTTAACTCGCTAAGGGTTATACTCTAGTTTATACCTATATTAATAATTATTAATATATTTAATTTTAATAAAAATATATTTAATCTATATACTAGTTATAGTAAATCTATACTTTTACTACTTAATAAATTTATTAAAATCTAAATAATTCTTATTTCTTTTTATTATTTTATTATTACTTTCGTTTTTATTATTTTTAATAATTATAACTACTTTTTTAAATTATTAACTATTATACTTATTAAGATCCTCTTTTTTATTTAATATAAAAAAATAAGTTTTAATAATTCTTTTTTTAATAATAGTAGTAAATGTTTATATTATTATAAAAAAATATAATAATTAATTTTAGGATTTTTATTAGTTACTAATTTTTATTATTTTATATATTTCTAACTTCTTAAGCCTTGTACTTTCTATAATTTTTAAATTACTTCTTTTTTTAACTTACCTTTTTTAAAATAGTATTTTAAAAAAATAGTTAAAAATAAATACTAAGTAGTGTATAAAAGAACTAAATAGATTATTAAGAGTTAAATAAGTAATTAAGTATAATTAATAAAATTAAGCCCTCCTTTTTATAAAATTATAAATTTAAAAAACTTATTAAAAATATTACTCGCCGCTCGTACTAAATAAAACTAATTATTTTAAAAATCTTTTTTTTAGTTACTTCTTAATACCCTATTTTATATCTCTTAAGTAGTCTTTTTTTATAACTTAATTATTATTAAGTAATTATTACTTATTAATAATTCTTTTTATTACTTAATTAATTTCTTAAAATTAATAATTTCGCGCTAAGAGCTAATATAAAAAAAAAGTTCCTTAGTAACTTTTTAAAAAATTCTTTTTGTTTTTTAAATCCTCGTTTTTTTAGCTTTTTTTTAAGCTAATTATAATTTTAATAAAAAGTTATAAAACTATTTTAAAGTAGCTACTTTTTTTTAGAGTTAATTTTTAAAATCTATAATACTCTTAGTATAATACTATTAAAACCTCTAAATCCCCTCTTCCCTTATAAAACCGTCCTTTATATTATATTTTAAAATAATACCTAGGGAGTAATTAAGGGATTTATAAAGAGGTTATTTAAATTACGAGCTTATAGTTATATTTATAAAATCCTTATAATAATAGACCTTTTTATATACTAAAAATTTCTTAGCTTTATAACTCCTATAAAATTACTTTTATTACTAAATAAAAATATTTATATTTAAAAATCCTTTTTTTTAATTACATAGTACTCTTTTATATTATATTATTAAGCTCGTTTATTATACTAATTAATTAAATAAGTAGTTACTATATAAATATTTCTTTTTACTAATTTAACTAGTTAATTTTTAATTACGGGCCGGCTATAAGAAAGTTATTTAATAAAAAAGCTACTTAAAATAATAATAAAAAAACTAGTTACTTAAGTAGTTCTATTAATTAATATAGTTTAATATAATAAACGTTAACTTCTTATAAATAATAAAGGGCTACGATTATTTAATTTTATATAGTATTTAAAAATTACCTCTTTTTTTATCTATTTTTATAAAATTAATTAATATAAATTTCTTATTCTATATAGTATTAAAAAGTCGTCTTTTCTATATAGCGAGATACCTTATTAATTTATAATAATAAAATTTAATTATTAATTAGTATTAATATCTTTATTATAGGGTAGTTAGTTTAAACTATAAGTTAATAAAGAAATTAATTAAACTATATAAATTTTTATATAAGTATAAAAAAAAAGTTCTAATTATAAGTTAGGCTAGCTACGATAATTATAAATAGGGCCCCTAATTAGCCCCTGCGCAGTTGGCCGTATGCTACGGTCGAATTAGACTTCTAATCCGACACTAAAACACTAACCTAGTCGCATTGGGCATATATAAATGAGTACGTTGCAACTATCAACAGACTCTGCTCGCTATACACCAATCTTAACCAAAATCATCATTCGTTAGCCCATTACTGCCGCACCGTCATCATCATGCAATTCAAATTCGTCTTAGTTGCTGCGTTCGCCGCCATTGCCGCCGCCACTCCGCTCGGTGAGCACCCGTTTTCGAGCGGCGAGCTGAATGCCCGCCAATGTTGCATTAGCAAAGTCACCGGTCAGCGTTGCTGTGGCTTCTGCCGCACTGGGAACAACTGCAGATAAACAGTGTCCGTACGTATGCCTTTCTTTCCCATCGTACAATCGGTGTATGCTAACTAGTCAACTCGTAGTGAATCCGTACGAGACATCTTTTTCCGGCCACCCCGCAGATTTATTGAGCTTCGGCATATCATCAGCCCGCTCATTGTATAAAGTCTGAAGGGAAGGCAAAGAAGTGAACGTTGTCATTGCAGACTTCTTCAATTGGCCGCCACATTAGTCAATAACATCATCAAACTCAACGCTCAGAAGAGATGTCAGCATCTGAACTATTTTTGTTTAGTAAACGTTCGGGGCGCCACGGTAGACCAGAAACAGCTGCAAAGCCGCAAATATACCTTACACACTATTCTTTAGTTCAATCTTCATGCATTGTATAAACCACTCTTACGGTGGGTGAGTGATCTGTCTGCATTTGAATAACATAACGGCAGCGGCCCATGACTAATCAAAACTTCCGTCGGTTGTGGCTGTCCTTCAACTCCAACACGATCTGATCTGTCAAGAACTCGAAGAGTCCATCGGTAGTCTCACTTCCTCTTCAATTCCAGGGATCATGGTTGGGAGAGCCATGATGGCGACCACGGAGCCCAGAATGGACGCCATCGTCCCCAAGGTGACCAAGGCCTCAGATTGAATAGAAGAATGGAGACTGATGATGAGAGGCGCGCCAACGCCGATATTTGCGGCCATGAAAGTTATCGGAAATATGAGGAATGCGCCAATGAGATGGTACACCGTACGATCGCTCCTAGCACGCAGGTTGGCGACGGCGACACTGTAAAACATGACCTGGACGGTCTCTAGAATGCCAATAACGATGGGATATTTGAAGATGCGAAGCACATGGGGACCCCAATACTCGTACACACCACCGTTGATAACGACTATCTCGAAGAGACATGAGCTGGCGAGCTCTATGGCGGCGTATCGAAAGAAACATCGACGTGTGATGCCGCTGGTGATTTGGCGATTGAGAAAGACAGAGACGGTGCCGTAGAGAGTCGCGTAGCCGCTATAAACCCAAACGGGCTGCGGTACGCCCATCGAGGTGAAAGCTGTCCACTGGCCGGGGCCGTAGAAGTAGAGCATCAGCGCATTGTCGTAGATCGGCTCAAATATACCACCGAGACCCGCGGCAAGCGCAATAGTGACATAAAACCACGTACCCTCCTTCTTCCGGAGGAAAAGTCCGTAAATGAGTAAGGAGACCCAGATAACATAGCTGGCGATAACGACAATAAGCTGCATTGGGGCCGAAACCCGAGTGTCGATGGGCGCTTTCAGCATCATCTTAGAAATTGTGGCTGGTGAGAAAAAAGAGGAGACTTGCTCTTTGATGATAGTTGGTTGAGAAGGGGAATCATTTATGAGCTATGCGGGATTTATTCAGGAAAGGACGGCTGTCGCAATTAATCAGCCCGTGGAATTAGCCCGAGTCGAATCATCCGGAACCGACATTTGCCTGTTGGAAGAGGTGTGTGAAGTGAATAGTCCGTCCGATAAGCAGCAGTGTTGAAGTGTCCTGATTAAATGGAATGACGAGAAATCGGCGAATTGAGTACGTCATATATTCTCAGTATTACTACAATTGAGCCGCTTAGATGGGCCGAGGAGAAGAGGTTGCTACTCCTGCTAGAGGTGGTGGTCTTTACCCCCATGATCTAAGCCAGACTTGGCGACGACTTACTCAGGTCTGAAGCCTGGTTAAGCCATCGATGAATCTAATACCTACACTCCCCAGAATACGCTAGAACATTGCCCCAGATTATGTATACTAGTTCCACTAGGAAACCAGGGAAGGGGTAGAGTCTGTGATTTGACGGGGGGTTCGATTATGAGGTGACAGTACGGTTTGCATTTCGTTATCCAAGACTTTGAGCTGGTACTATTCCGAACGTCCAATGCTGTTATGTACTTAGATATGTGCTAGCTTTTGTGCGATTGGTTCAGAGGGAAATTTTGAGCTTATAAGGTTTAAATTCAATTCTTATAGAATAGGAGTTTGTTCCGGACAAAGAGCCATGTTCGACTTCCCGCCGACAATAGTTTTGATGACTTGCTACTGAACGTCTAGTCGGAAGGTCGAAGGAGATCATGCCACTTGAGAAGGAAGCCGGCCTCACGCTGAAAGAATCTGGACATTGGAGAAGAAACGATGATTACTGAGAGATCGAGCGGTGGGTTGATGGCCATTGTTGAAGCTAGAAGCTATGGCTCAGCGATTCAAAGAAACAGCTTCGCAAAACAGAAACCAGCAGGGGATCTCAGAACCTAAGACATAAACAAAGAATCTAGGATGCCAAGAGTGCGAGATGTAGAAGAAAAAGGGGGGGAAAATGACAGAGGTCAGCAATGAAAGATCGGCCTTGGGCATTCATAGGCAGAATTGCGGCGGTTCGTAGGTTGCTCGAACATTCATCTCCACCTATCTGGCATCAAGCGGTAAAGAGTCACCCTGTGACCAGAAAAAAGCGCACACCTAATAAGCATCCATATTAACCAGTACTTTTATCACTACTTTTATAATAAATAAATATATCAAAAATACTCTAGATCAAATAAAAGGCTTGAATATCTTTCTATGGTTTTATTTTATTTATGAAAAAGTAGGTTGTATAGAAGAGGTAGTAGAAATATGGGAGGAGGATCGGATCGAGGTAGTGCTTGGTCTAAAGTGTGCGCTTTAGTTTGGTCACAGGGTGACAGTGCATTTTCCACGCTTGTTTTAGTTTCAGGAGATTTTCTATTTATATCCAAGAGGACATGAGCTGCTAATAGGGACTGAATCAAGGAGTCGGCAGTTGGGATTTCTTCTACGTCTTCGCAGCTGAGAATTCTGCCCAGACTGTGGATCAACCGGGCTTCAGCTTCGTTCGGTCAAAGCATGTATTCCCAACAACCATGACATTTGAGAATTCACAGTTCTCTCTAGATATTCTGGACTACTAGATCCATTCATTCTTAATCTTCTCTATTTCTTTCTTCCTTCCATTCTAGACATCCTCACTTTTTCGAGAGATCTGGCTGCAGGAAAGTGCGCCCACCGGCAAGAAGCCTTTTGGTAAGTAGTTTGCGTTTGAAGCTAAGCGCCTGTTGGAAGTGCGAATCCACTCTTGTTATTACACGACAGGGTTCACAACGGCACCGTAAGCTTGTCTAGCAATCTCCTGGGCGTCCTAGGCCAAAGTTAGATCGATCGTATCCACAAAGATCCGTCTTATAGAGTTAGGTGGCATAATCTGACAGCTATGAAAAAACATTTTGTGCCTGGCCGCTCTGCTCGCCCACTTCCCTCCTCGCTACATCTACTTTCCCAATGGCTGTCCAAGGTCTCTTTCCATCATGGCACCGCAACAAGGGCTTAGACTACGATGCGGTTGAAAGTGATCCGTCCTCCCGTACAGAATGGCCAAGTCTTTCTGAGGTTATAGCCTCGAAGCGCTTTCGCTGGCTGGTGGGGACAGTCATTGGAGCGCTATTGGTGGTCTTTGTTCTCGACAACTCTGTTCAGGTTTCGAGATTCCGACGCCCGACCTCGTCGTCATCCCAGGTGGCGTTGAGCCAAGTCGAGGGCGCGAAGAGCCATACAGACGTAGACTGGTCCCGGTTCGCCTATGTGCAGTATGCCACCAACACACCATATCTATGCAATTCGGTTATGGTGTTCGAGAGATTGCAGCACCTGCAAAGCAAAGCTGATCGCATCTTGCTGTACCCTTCCGAAATGCTAGATCCCCTGGCAGCAACTGGAAACACTAAAGATGCTTCTCTGCTCATTCATGCGAGGGATACATATGGTGTGAAACTAATTCCCATCACTGTTCAACACAGAAAAGGCTCAGATCGTGAGTTGAGTCTCTTGCTAGCGCCCCACTGGTTGGGTCTATAATGTACTAATGGGTCAACTACAATAGCTACATGGGCTGAGTCTTTCACCAAGCTCCTAGCCTTCAACCAAACCCAGTATAATCGAGTCCTTTCTATTGACTCTGATTCCACACTGCTACAGAATATCGATGAGCTATTCCTATCGCCGCCCGCTACGGTCGCCGTACCGCGGGCCTACTGGCTCTACCCTGAGAAGAAGATAGTTGCTTCGCACATCATGCTCGTGCAGCCCAGCGTTGCTGAGTTTGCCCGGATAGTGGAAAAGGTGGACCATGCGGGGAAAGAAGAGTATGACATGGAAATCATAAACGACCTGTACAAAGACAGCGCCATGATTCTCCCTCACCGGCCATATGCGCTATTGACTCGCTCTTTTGGCGGCGATCACCAAGACTACTATCTCGCAAACAGCAATGAGGTTTGGGATGCGGTAACTGTCTATAATGAGGCCAAATATCTTCACTTCTCTGATTGGCCCATGCATAAGCCCTGGTTGAAATCTTCTGATAGTTTGATCAAGGAGAGACAACCCGACTGCGTGGTCAGAGATGGGAATGAGGATTGTACTGCACGAGAGCTATGGCTCAGCTTCTACACGGACTTCAGAGCTCGTAGATCTGTGAGTATACTCGACTCCATTCAACTACTGCGACGTGATTTTGCTGACATGCCTAAAGCAAGTTTGCGGTATCAACACCTAATCCAACCTGTCAAGCATTGGGAACTTGAACGAACCTTGAGTTGAAGAACAACGGATACCCAACACAGAATATGCAGTAAATCCAAGAGCTAGGTTTTGAAGTTTCTTTCCACGCATGGAGCGTGGTGATCGAATGAAAGCCACAATTTGGCATGAACATGACTGTCCCTGGATGCAACGAGGCTTCCATCCTACCTCTTTCATGCAAGAAGACTGCCATAGACCTCGGGGGTGAGAAGTCGCGACATTAAAAGAGCCATTGTCAAGACCGCAGGCATTTGTCTTATCGAAGGCGCACTAAAAACAGTTAAATCCCCCTTGAAATCGATTGCTAGCCTCAAAATATCTATCCCCGACACTAGGCTGCGGCTGACCTGGTCTATGATGTATACTACCACACATACATCGATATGCAGGGGACTAATGTCACTCGACTGTCAAATCTAATTGGTGTGGCGTTGAGCCTATGATTGTGGCGGTAGGCTGAATGTAGGAACATGAAAGGGTAATTCAAATTGACAATAGGTAGTAAGAGGGTTTTCCAAGTCGCACTCCATATAAATCGGCTCTTCCACAGGTGAAATTCTTGAGTAATCTCCAAAGAACACAACCATACGTCGATTCTTTCTTCAAATGATGAGACTTCCGAGCATCGCAGGTGCAGTACTTCTACTGCTACTGAGGGCGGTTCCAATCGTGTACGCGCAGTCAGCATCGTCTTGTACCGCAGTTCCTGCCGTTGCCTCATGCGTATCCTCAATCACATCACTCGTCAGCCGCACAGCATCCGTGTCAAAATTTTGTTCTTCGGTCTTGGAATGCCCTCTGCCGACAACCACGACTTTGGTCGGCACCGTCTCAACGACGACAACCAAAACACGGACGTCTACGTACACTCTTGAAGAAATAGTAGGTATCATGGACTCTAAGGTTGTATATCAAATTGACGCATGTTTGTGATTGATAGGGCACTGAAACAACTACGACATCCACGTTCTCCTACACAGTATGCACTGTCATTTTCCCCATTGCTCAATCAAGAACCTCAAGAAGCTTACACGAGTTCCTTGTCACAGGAGTCAACCTATAGTTACATAGCAACTGAGACCGTGAGGCCAACATGGACAGTCGAGTAGGCCATATAGATGACAATGAGGTGTGTGCTTTTGACTGACTGCTGTAGGCGATTCGAAGTCACAACGGCAAAGCCGAAGCAACGGCGAGAGGCCATGAATCACCTTGAAGTCAGAGCAGTCACTTCGGTGTGCTCGTTAGCAGTTCAGAAGAGCGCATGCTCGTGTCTGTACACATGTCCAGGGCCAGTCATCAAGGATAGTCGCAAAACCATCAAGAGTATTGAGACTGAGATCTCGTGGGTCGTAGGTTCCTTATGCCGGCAATCCTCCCTAAGGCCTGTTGACAAGATCAGCGTTGACGAGAGTCTGATCACTAGGTAACAA
Source organism: Colletotrichum tamarilloi (assembly GCF_030869305.1). Taxonomy (NCBI): domain Eukaryota; kingdom Fungi; phylum Ascomycota; class Sordariomycetes; order Glomerellales; family Glomerellaceae; genus Colletotrichum; species Colletotrichum tamarilloi. Next base: position 113,755 of record NW_026849443.1, read on the forward strand.
CTTCGTTCATTGCGTACACCAATATCGAATACTATCCGATCATTACAGCCGAAGTCTCACTTCCGACTAGCACTGTCACGGTAAGTCGCGAATCACTGAATCTTCGGCGTTGTCGCCTTATGATCGTCTGTGACATTGACTTCGGGATATTTCAGCAAGCGGAAATTGCGACCCATACGCGAAATATCAAATGCACCCCTTCGGCCAGCGACCCGTCTTTCTACCTCCTAGCAACCGTTGCGCCGGTCCCAACACCGGTCCCAGTGTACAACGACAAATACGTGCTCGCGAACCCGCAGTTCGAATTGTTCACAGAGAATGGCGTCTTGTTCGAGCCGCAGTATACCCCGGACAAGGGCACCGCCAGCGTCTTCATCCTCGATAGCAAAGGCCGCATCGTCACGCAAACATCCTACGGCGATCACTTCTTCGCCAGCGATGACTATAATGACTTCGAGCTGATGCACATCCTGCCCCGTGGATGGATCCAGGCGCGCAGAGGTCACAATGGCGAGGATGCCGGATTCGACTATGTCTATTGCACGATGCAGCCTCCGTCGGGGCGATATGTTGGTGGATTCAAGGAGTTGGCATGCACGCAGGGGTACTTCAATGCGACGGTCTTGCAGTATTGTCCGTTATATGACGAGTATTTCCACACAGGAACGGTGCTTGGGGCGGAGTACAGTGCTACAACTCCTGATTGCCTGCTGGTGACATACTTGGTGGTTCCCGTCTGCTGAGAACAATTGGGTGCTTCGGCATTGATTTCGTGGGGTGGGTTGGAAGGCCCGGAATTACGGGTCCGGTTACCAAAGCCGCCAGGCTCCACCTCGCCGAAGTGGCCTTCGGGAGCCGGCGCCGGGAATCTGAGGTGTCATGCGTCTCGCTTGACAGCTGCTTCCGCCAGGATCCATGTATGCATTGTTTCGTACGCCATTAAACTCATTCCATCGGACTTGTCCATCAGTTTGCGAACTCCTTCTCATTTGAATGAAGGTTGTCTGGCTCCTGCCCGTTGGGCGACTGACTCGCAGGAATAGGATGCGTCGGGCCGGAGCGGGAAAGTCCTCCATGTTCGTCCTTTCTCCATGTCTGAGACATTCTGTTCGTTCCTGCATCAATTCCGTGTTGATTCTATATGTCGGACAATTTCGAGAGCCCAATTTAGAAACGGAAGGTACGATCAGACGCGAACACGTGACGTCATACCGTACACAGAAGGCAGGGACCCCAAGTAAGGTAGCTACGTCATTCAACGTTCCCCAGTTGTTCCTGACAATCACCTCGCAGCGGATGTAGCTGCAGCACAACCAATCCAGCCTCAACTGTCATTTTTGTTGAGTGCGGCACTTCATGATACCTTCTCCCTCATACTACACACCTCAAAATATCTCCTGCGAGACCGTAAACCACAGGAAGCAAGCTAACAAGCTATCGCTTTTCCATTCCTACCACCGATCACCGCAAAATCAACGTCTCTGTCGCTCGACACCAAGCACCCACCACAATCACCATGGCAGAAATCGCAGCAGGCGCTGTCGTAGCTGAGCAGGTCGTTTCCACGGGCATCGAGGCTGGAGCGGCCGTCGCTGTGGCACGCCCAACCCAGCCTCTGAAGGTGTCACTGTCCCAGGTCGCCACCACCCAGTCCCCCGCTTTCGACACGTCGTAAGTCAGATCCCTGTCTTCCAAGGGGGTTGACTCTAACACTTGAACAGCGCTCTTGCACGTTCCCACCATTCAGTCACCGTCGTCAACCACAAGGCATGCATCTTCGGCGGCGAGACAGCAGAGGGCGAGCTAGCTTCTACTGACTTCCATGTCCTCTCCTTGCCGGCCATGACCAAGGGTGAGCCAGTTGCAGCCTATGCTTGCTATCCGGCATTCGCAATGCAGGATGCAGAGACCGGCAAGACCTACGTCCCTTCCCCGCGTTCAAGACATGCGGCGGCAGCCCGCGGCCAGTTCGTGATCGTCAATGGCGGTGCTGATGCCAGTGGAAAGCCCATCGACGAGACGTGTCTCTGGCTATGGGACTCTGAGAGTTTGAAGTGGACCAAGATCCAAGGAGCAAGCCAGATTGGCAAGACCATCACCCCGAGATTCGACCACCACATCTTTGTCGAGCAGACCCAGGACTTCCTGGTTCTTCACGGAGGACGGACTGCACCAGGACAGGAGGCATCTACCGAGACGTGGATGTACAACTTTGACACTCTCGCCTGGACAGCGTTGCCGCCTTCTCCTCAGCCTCCTCTCGCGGCCGCCTTCGTGGATAATGTTCTTTATACCATCGGGGCTGACTCTAACATGAGCGGTGCTATCCACTACATGGACCTCAAGTCAAACGCCGAGGACCGCGAGAAGCCCGACGCTCTTCAATGGAAGACCATCAACTTCCCTACCAACCCACTCACTCCGGGTCCCCGCCCACGCGAAGGCGGCGCACTCGTGCCAGTAGACACTGGTCTTGGCAGACACTACCTCGTCTATATGTTTGGCACGAACAGCACTTCAGCCGAAAAGGACTTCTACACTGATATTTGGGCCCTTCAGCTCCCCACTCACGGCTTCAGTGCGGCCGCTGTGAAGGATGCGATCCGTGACAAGCTGCCTCGTGTTGATTCTGGCGAGTTCAGCTGGGCAGAGGTGGAGCTCATTCCGACAGAGGAAGTCAAGACGGAGGGAAAGGCGCATCCCGGACCACGTGGATACTTTGGCGCAGACGCAGCGGATGGAAAGAGTCTCGTCTTCTGGGGCGGCGTCAGTGCGCTGGGCAAGGAGGGCGATGGATGGCTGCTTCAGGTCCAGTGAGCAGTGCCTGATTAATAAATGTGTGGAGGACATAGGAAACAAGATTCCCCAAAAGTGTATTAACGCCTTAAGGTAGTCAGGGACGACCAAAAGAAACAAAACACCTTCATGTTAAGCAAGCTCCTATATACGCGACCCCTTTGATAGCGAGGGACACGCCTGTAAGGACTATGGTCAGCCGGCCTTGTCAAGTCAACCAAAGTCTCATTTTTGCGTGGCTTTGCAAGTTTCTCTCAAGACTACAACAATCCTTGCCGGCAAAGGGGGTATTCTGGGCAGGGGCCTATTCTGCTACTTCATGGGAGTTGTGCCCTTAAGGGGCCAGTCTGCTGGTTTAGTAGCCCTTCGTGTCGCCAGTTGTCCCTACGTATGCCAAAGTTCCCCTCCTTCTCTCTTTTATCGCCAGTGATGGGCTTCCTCTAGTCTTTGAGATCTCTGTTGGAATCGCTGCTCTATCCAAGAAAGACCGCTCTGCAAGCATAACAGGCTAAGATAGAAGAGGTAGGGGCGCACTTGCCGTCAGGTCACCATGAACATTGCATTGTGTACACAAAGTGGTATCTACCCGGGGGGGCTACTGCCCAATTAAACAATATCTAGCAAGTAGGAAGGACGAATTCTGCCGTGCGAACTTTCCCTTCTTCATAGGAAGGTCAGGCCTGGCTTCCGACCTCTCTCGTTTCTGTCTTCTACTGAGTTATCTTCAGGGCGACGCTTGACCATGCATCTTCCATCTACATCAACTCCATGCATCTGTCTCAAATCAACACAATACAAGCATTGCAGTACGACGAACCCACTACAAAAGACTCGCCCTTCTCCATCACTATGGGTGCCATCTTCAGCCGCCAGCCGCGCAACCGCCAGCCGCGCAAGATCACGACAGAAAACGCCACCAAAGATGTTCATTCCGATATCGTGTTCACCTATCTATCAGATTCAGGACAGACGGATCTTTCGAAAGTAGAATGGGAGGCTATACTGTATATCAAAACCAAGGATCTCAAGCAAGTCCTGCAAAAAGGCCTCATCATCTCGGAAGACAACGTTCAACCCCAATCCGGTTGTATCACGTTCAAAAAGTGTCCCGGTATTCTTCGAATCAATGACTGGGTCCATACCCGTCGGTACATTTTGTCTGGCAAATCGTGTGGCGGATGGACGGCGCATCTCGCGGTTGGGGCGCGCGAAATCGGTCCGCTTGCGAAATTTCGAATGGCCGATCTCATTGGCCATGCGGATATGGGTGAAGCTATCAATGAGGAGTTACAATTGGTGTATTGCTATGATGCTCAACTTGGGGTGTCTGTCTTTACATGGAGTACGGATGAGGGCTCTGAGCCATGGTGGCCTATGCTGGTTACTATTCTCCCGCGGAAGACAGAGGTTTTGGCGTCAGGGGATGACGTGAAGGGCAATGCTGCTGGTATCGGTGAGCCGGTAACTGCATCTGGTGGAAAGACCAAGAAGGGCTAGATGCACGCTGACTCCTGCGAGGACTTGAAGAGCTAGATCACGGAAGTGATGCATGACTACGACGATGTTGAGATGAGGTAGGAAGGCCTCTTCCACAGCGCGAATACTCGTGTTGGGCTTGAAGATGATGACGATGAATCGGCGGTACGGGTGGTATTGCAAATCGTAGTTATCACATGTAGACATACTTAATGCAACGAGTCTCAGTCATCAATGTATCAAGGCCTGGCTAAATGTAATCGGGCGGTCAAGTGGTTGCTTGACTTGGGGTTTCGTAGAACATATGGCCCATTGAAGCGCAATCCCTAGACTAGAGTCGATGATGCAGATGACACAAAATACCAGGGCTAAATCCATCCTTGCCTCTCATCAGTTCCAGGCGAGACATCTAGCCTCCCCTTCACAGCTAGGGACCCCTAAGGAAAGTGATAAGGCACCCGCCTGTGTCACGAACTCTAACGTGATTGAGTGAGTAACTTGTAGAATCGATGTTTTCTTCTTCTGGTTAACCTGCTTGGGAGTTCGTTGTTCCACAGTAATCTACCAAACCTCACTTTCTCAGCCCGCCATCCGTCTATGAGCCTCATCCAGCAACTCGCGTCTCGTCTCCTAGTCGAGCGCGTCGTACTGGACGTCCGCCGGCCTCGCCCTATCCGCAATCTTCTTCTCAAGCTCCTCGACATGCGCATCAATCTTGGAAAACTGCCACGGCCAGTTGACGACGTACAAGAACGGACGGAGGTCGTGGCGGTTGTCGTCGGGGTTGTACGCCGAGAGATGCGGCGAGGGCGTAAGGATGACGGCCTTGTGGCGGTTCATCGAGTAGAAGCGGAAGAACCTCTTGACGCGCTCGCCAATCTCGCGGGGACCGTAACCGGGCCTCTCCTTCCAGTCTCCGAGGAGCCGGAGGTACGTTGACCACGGGCCGAGCTTGTGTACTTTTCTCAAGATACCGAATTCGGAGAGTTCGCTGGGAAAATGGTCAGTGTTTTTGAATCCATGACTGGAGACGTCTGGTGTCCTCACCTGTAGGTCAGACCCATCTCGGTGTCTGCCTCGTCATCTTGGACTCCGGCAGAGAGAGGAAGAAGCTCGGCTGACGGCGTAGCCTCGAGGAATTCGGACATTATGGGCAAGTCCCACTGATCCCTGGCCCAAACTTGGAAGTTCTTGGCGTCCGTTTTGGAGATACTTCCTAGTGGCGCGATATCTGCGGACGATGCGTCGCTGGCATTGGTAAGCTTAATGTGCCGTATGCACATGCGCGTGGGGTTTGAGGCTTACTATTTGGTGTAGTAGCCACGCAGGTTCTCGTCGACATTGCCACTTCCCAAGACAAGAAGCGCTGCGCCGGCTCTTGGGAGTTGCCTTGCAGTTGTTGATAGCTGTGCCAGCTCGTACTGAACAACGAGGCGGTTTCTCGCCTGAATGTTTTGGCGCGCAAGCTAGATCCACTGTCAGAACCTCGGACATCTTCACACCCATCTTGCCGGGAGGCTACTCACATTTTCGGCGGGACTACCACCTTCGACACCATAACGAGGTTTGAAGTTGAGTGTCTTCTCAATGATCGCCTCATGAGCTTGGACCGCCTCATCGATTGAGATGTCGGAGTGGTAAGCTCCGAGTACCTCTGCGAGGCGGCGGGCTCTTGTCCGAGTATCATCTCCAGAATTGACAGTTCCCATGTAGCACGAGTGCAGCAGGCGCGATACAACTTCCTGTGGTGTTTCGGGCATGAACGTCTCGTCGCCAGTGATGCGTCTCAAATCATCCAACGTCGACATCTCCCCGGCCTCAATGGACTGAAGCACGAGTTTAGCCATGCTGTAGACGAAGAGCGCGACCGTCGAGGAGTCCAGACCTCCACTCAAGGCGAGGAAGTAGCCAGGGGAGTTTGTGCGGCAGAGGTACTGCCAGAGGAAGACCGCTTGCGCCAGTGCAATTTCTTCCATGGGGTCGAGGATCTTAAGCTCGATTTCCTTTGCAATCTGCAGGTGATCTAAAAGGTACACTTCATCGGCGGGCCTCGTCAGACGCAAATCACAGTCGACTCTGGGGAAGTCGGGTTGGGCAGCAGCCTGCACGTTTCGAGAGATACTGGAGCGGTAGCTTCTGACTTCTTCCACAGAAATTGTGGCGGTGATGACTTCAACCGGCTTCAGAGAGAATTGGGAGGATTGTGCAAAGACCTTGCCATTGGCGAGCACCATGCTTGATCCGTCAAACTGGACTCCGAGTCAGCTACTGGAACATGTCGGCCAGTCGGTGAATAGATACCAGCATGCGCGCCTCACCATCGACGCCAGTCGCGTTGGCATATACATAGATACCACCAAGTTTCCGCGTCGAGTTCGAGATCAGATCGAGTCGTGTCTTTAGCTTTCGCAGCTCGGCATGACTGGCACTGCTGTTCAGGATGATTTCGGCGCCATTGAGGCCGAGAAACGTCGACGGGTTGAGGGGCGAGAACATTTCCTCGCAAGTTTCACAACTCACGGCAGTGTCGAGCGTACTGAGGATCAAGTCACCAATGGGAACCGTCTTTTGCCCGGTGACCGCGGCGGCCACGGCCTCTAGATAGTAGGTCTCGACCTCCCGGAGCTTCGTCCATGCCGTGAAGTGCCGTGCTTCGCGGTAAAGACCATCGTTGGCCAGGCTTTGCTTGTTGGTGTGAGTCCAGGGGTTCCCAAAAAGGAGGGTTGAGAGGGAAAGCTTACCTTTGGCCTGATGAGATAGATGTGCTTGTACGTGCAGAGAACGCGGCAATTATAACGGACGTTGCGATGGCGGCATCCCATACCAAGATCAATCAGCATATCCTTACATATGGGATCGCTGATGATCTCAGCGAGGACTTCCCAGCTGTGGAGGAAGGTATCACCTGGCGGGCTATTAGCCCATGCTCATCCCTATAGGTAACTTCTCGCAACGCTCGCCAAGGTTTGATTGTAAGTACCTTCAAGGTGATGGTCAAGACAGCCATAACCAGGAATCTCCAACTCTGGGCCAGTTCTGAGCGTAGCACCCTGAGCCTTGGCGATGCGAATGGACTCCAAGATCCTGTCACGGTTGCCCTTGAAGTCCAAGGGGACACTGGGCAGGGTCGCTGCCGCCACGGTAACAAATGACATGGCAACGACTGGTGGGTGGCCGAATGCGGTCCGATATGAGATGGCGGACCTGGTCCGTAGGTGGGACCCAGAGACGGAGCGCAGGAAAAGTGCGAATGGGTGGTTGCGGACGGTGGTGGCAGCCAAGGGAGAAAGTGATTGGTTGCAGCGAGTGTTGTTCGGGGACAAAGTTCACGTCAAGCAAAGCAAACGCCGGGCGGGGTTCCGTGGCAGGAGTTGGGACACTGCACGGCACGGATGTAATGCTCACTTGGCAATAGAGGGGTACGAGGGGCACCAGGTCGGAGTCACTGATGACTAAGATACGATACGGGAGATGGCGGGGTTCAATGGTTCGGTTGTGATAAGATAAGACTTGTTATCGGTTCAAGCACAGACGCTGGCTCCCCGGCTCTGAACGGCGGGACCCAAGCACTCCAAGCTCCATCTTTCCCATCCATCTGCTCATGTGTCCCTCCGCTCATCAAGCCCTATGCACTTTTTCTCCGCGGTTCCAAACTCAAGCTTTGAGCAATACGTCCCTCAGAGTTCGTGCATCGTCTCCAACCATTTATATCCACGCGATACAGTGTTGTCATGTCGCCTGTCGTTTATATATAAAGGGCGACTCGTCGCTTGGCGATGTCGAGGTTTCGATGTAGTTGTCTGGATTGGGGAAGGTGTCTCATAGTCGAATTCCGAAGGGTCGGCGCATGCTGCCTAGAGCTTAGATACAAAGGCTGCAACCACCATGCTCATCCTGCTTCCACCTGCCGCATGTCCGTTAATAGAGTTATTGCAAGGAGCCAATTTTCTTCACCTACACTCTCATTCATCCTTTTCACACCTACACATCTCAAACGTTGTCCGTATCTTCTTCAAATGGGGAACGCCGGGAGGGCGACGAGTGAGGTGGCCGGTGATCACTAATGCGGATCGGAGTGGACTGGAACGGGCTGGCGACTATCCGTGAGGTAAAGTACCTAGGTGGAGGAGAGATGGCCGGGACATCCGTAATTGGCGTTGTGGGTTTGCCGTGCCGCTAGTGGATCTGGTTCATGCTCGCATCATGCTCGGGGTTGTCGACGTCTTCGGGACGGCGGATGGTCCAACTGAATCATCAGCGGAGGGGAATCTTCCATACTCACCGGATCGTCCGAAGGCGAGGTCGCGAAGTAGTCAAATAGTGCAGTGCAGTACGTTTGGGTCTTTTCACATTGGCGATGGAATTCAAATTGCTGTTCCGAGCGATATCTGGACAGTGGCGTAGGACGGCGTTTCTGATCGAACAGGTGACGGGGGCGTACGGAGATGGACATGGTCTTGCTGAACGCGCTTGGGATTGTGGGGTCTTCACGACGGGCGGAAGCGAAAGCGGGGAACGAGGAATGCCGGCAGGGCGTGGAAACGTGAGATGGAGAGAGCGAGCGAGAAACTGAAAGAGAGACAGAAACGATGCGGGCGTGAGGATGGACGTGTGAAGCATGCGAGACGAGACGAAGTGAGACGCTAAGCTGGCGCGAGAATGTGGGGAACGTGACGACATGCTGCTACTGTACTGTTGCTTCGCCTAGCTGCAGTTGGGGTTGATATACGCGCAATGTGTCTGTGACTTTGCCAGAGTTGGCTATTGAGAAAAGCAGGTATAGAAAGAGAAATACGTGGAGCAGGTCATGGTGGGATGCTCTGGAGAAAGGAAACAGAACAACGATGGACAAAAGCTCGAAGCAGGACAGAACACTGAATCAACGCAGACATCGTGCAATCCGTGAATGAGAAGAAATGATGCCAGAAGCCAGTGGGAAAAGAGGATCTGTCGGGATCCGCATGGCTTATATTGAAGGTGGGATCCTCGAGAAGGGGGAGCAAAGGGGCCAAGACGAAGCACGGAGAGGGTGGTGTGAGCTGTGTCACTGTGTCACAGTGAGGAAATGGTCAAACTCTGGCGATTGAGGGCAGGCCGTCGATTCGTTGCTAGCAGAAGCCCCATCGAAGCGTATTCACGAGACCAGCAAATCACCTCTCTCGTCTCAGATGCCGTCTGTCATCGCCCATCGGCAATGGCTGTCTTGGGTGTCACTAGCGAACCATTTTCCCAATTAACTCTCGAATGCTCTTCTAGTTGCTGCCGTGCTGTCTTGGTGTCGGCAGGTTGGGGGGTGATGAATCAGGTGAGGGATGGGCTGTTTTGTGGTACCACCGTATCCATACTGCGTACACTGAACGGCGAGACCCACCACGGGAAACCGGTTCGCTTGGCTCATTTTTGCAGCGACGGGTCGGAGACGGTGGTCTTACTGCTGCTGTGCTCCGTACAAACGCCGAGCTGCGCTTGTGTCCCTGTTCCGCCTGTTCCTGGCCCTGAATGTGTGCCTGCTTTCAAGGCTGGAGATCTTGCGTAGAATCTCTCTTGCGAAAAAGAAGCATCAAGATGATCTCGAGATGCCCTCCTCCCACACATACCTACACACGCACACACACACTCCCACTCTGCTCCTGATGGCACCCATCTTCATCGCTGCATGTAGGTAGGTAGGTAGCTTGCTTAGGATGAGACGGGAGAAGTGGGCCCGACCGTCGCTGAACCGTCAGACTGCAGCTTCAAGCTCTCTATTTTGGCCCTTTCCCCAGACTTTTTACCCCAGACTTTGCACTTCGGAGACCGCACTAAAGCCGATCTGTCAGGAAGTCCCCTCGAGTGATTGTTCGACCTGGGCCGCGCCATGCCCGTTTCGGACAATCAGCCAACCAAAGCAGTCGGACCATCTTGCTCACACAGTCAGGTAATTAGGTACCATTTCCTAGAAGTAAGAGTGAAGGCAATGAGAGAGAAGAAGCAAGCGGAGGGTTTCGATGAAGAGTCAAGGCAAAGCAAGAGAAGATTGCATGTACTTTCCTCGGCGTGAAAGTGGTACCTTCCGGGTTAACCTCACATGAGCTCACGGAGGAAGGTATCCAGGGCCACAGAGAGAGGAAAAAGAAGGAGCTCCTGTGGGTTGTGGTTCTCTCTTTCCCTGTTAGCTCAGGTCTGCCCCCTGGTCCCTGCGCTGCGCCTGCTCCCAGCCCGGACCACCCGTCACCTGCCGCCCGTTCCTCGCCGTCTTCCCTCGCAGCAAGTCGCAGGCCTGCGCGCATCTCATGAGCTTCTATGTCACGCGATCGTCTGGCGACGCCATTGATGGGCAGTTACCCCGCCCGGTCTGACGAAACCGTAATGCATCGACAATGGAATGGCTACCACTCCAAGGCCGATGCAGGGAGCTTGCTGCTTCTTTCCTCAGTCAGGTAAGTAAGTACCTAGCGAGGTAGTGAAGTACCTACGGCTTGTTCAGCTCCAGCTCTGGTCCGACAAAACCGACCACTCCCAGGACCCCAAGCACCACTTTTTCGTCTGATACGTACGAGTACACCCCCAAGCCAGTGTACATCTCCAAGTATCCTCCCGCGCCTCACTCTGCACATCGTAACATCAGATACCTCTTCTCGATACTTCACTTTTGACGGACCCCTCACTTTCCCTCGTCTCCCTTCTCCTCTCCTTACCTCAGGCCCGCACGCCAGGTCAGGCGCCCGACCGGATCGACATCCATCTACCTCCGCTCCTGCCCCCTCCCTCTCTGCCCTTCTTAATCCCCTCCTCATCCCACTTCTCCTCCAACCGTCCATCTCACAACCACACATCACCTGTTCAACAAAGGTAGCTACCCTTTACCCCTTTCCTTCCTAATCGTCATCCATTGAGAGAAGCACAAGAGCTCCTGTTCCTGGACTTCGGAGCTTGAGGCTTGGAGAGGCTTTTGAGCTGGAGCTGGAGCTTGAGCTCCAGCTTGAATTGGCATCATGGAAAGCTCCCTTAGCTAACATGCCATTCAGATTCCAACACACAACACGATCACCTTTGATCAAACACTTCACACAAAACGACTGCCATCATGACGGAACCGCTCACCAAGGTCGACTCAGCTGTCGAGGGTCTCTCTCAATCACCACCCAAGGAGTCCAAGACTCGCCGCCAATCTTCGGCCGCTGCACCTGGCGTGTACAACATCAAGGACCTTGGTACGTCACTGTCTCAACCCCGCACTTGACTTGACTTTGAACTCGGCTACTTCGGGACACGACTAACAACACAACAGAGGAACAAAAGATTGAGCTTGAGCTCGCACCGGAAACACAACGGACAGGATGGTAAGTTGACATTCATTCAGCACACATGGTTAGCTACGTTGCCTACCGTGGACTCTGGTGGTTACTGTAGCTACACATTGGATAGCACAGGCTGACCCTCAACAGGAAGATCAACACTTCATCATCGCAAGTTGAGGACAAGGAAATCCTCAAGCTGCACCTGTCAAAGCCCCCAGTCAAGAAGATTGACCTGCACTTCCCTCTCGGCATGGAAGTAACAGCACGCAACCTCAAGGGAGTAACAATAAAGGATGCCCTGGACGCCATCCACAAGGCATACAAGAAGAGAGTAAGTACACAATCGTAGAGGCCCGTATTGCCCCGTGGTATGGCCTTTGCTAACAAGTGTGCTCAGTCTGACGATGAGCTCGACAACCCGTACCTGGCAGGCTTTGAATGGGACAAGGAGGAGTCCTGGACGCGCCTGGTTGTTCACCTCCAGAAGAACCCCGCAATTGAGAAGATCGGCGGCGGCGGCGGTGGCAAGAAGAAGAAGAACAAGAAGAACGAGGGCGAGGAGTAAACTTCCCTGGCTCTGCTTCTTCGGATCATGTCCAATACTTCCTGGTAAAACTGCTTGCTTCGCTTTGGCTCAATAGGCGACTTGGCGCAATGGGATATTGCGATAGATATCGTCGGATGATTGTCGATGGGTAAGGGTCTCTGCTCTGGAGCTTGATGCTTCGAGATGTATAGTTAGGTGGGTTATGAAGTTCACGCTCGATCGAGCGGGGTGTCTGGCGGTGATAGCTTGGGTACCCAGTTCAATTGACTCGTTAGCCTTCCACTTGTCCATCCAGTTGAATTTGAGAATAATGAGTGAGTATGAATATTGTCAAGACCCGAGTTTGGAATGAAAACGACGCTCAGTCGAGAGAAGTGTGTAGTTCGAGTAAGTGGATATGAATGACAGTCCATTGCGGCTGGCCTGCAGCTATCGTGACCCACTCTCCGGGGAGCAAGGGTCCTGCACGCCGCAGCTCCGTAGCGGCTTACCGTGGATTCCATGTGAAAGCCCGCAAGCCCGTAAGATCCTGACTGGATAATGATTTGTACCGTGGTAGACTAATGTTGACTTACAGCTTGAATCATTATCAAGAACTCTTCAGACAAAAGATGAGGACAATAATGCTGAAGAACCCATCAAACAATCAGGGAGAGACCCCTCACTTGTTCACGGGGTACGGATGGCGGGGTAATCTCATAGCGCACTAACATGGCAGTGCTATGCTTCACAACTAAAGTTGTTACTACGTCAACGTCTCTATATGGGATGCTTTTGAACATGGAAGATGATGGCCAACTCTCACTTGATGTAATATCCTCTCCAGCGAGGATGCGAACCATCCTCGGCAATGCTCAAACCAATTGGCCTCCGATGCAAGCTCTTGAGAATCGCACGATTAAGCGGAACCAACGGCCGGGGGTATCTTCCTTCAAAAGCACATCTGACGGTACCCAAGGTATCCTGAGTAAGCTTGTCGGAAATCGGAATTGAGAGGTCCAAGGTTCATAGGGAGCAGAGCACGGACCCCGGCTAACATCGGCAGACGCCGCGTCTTGCCGCACCTTTCCCTCTCACACAAACGCGGAATGTGATACCGGCGCAGACAAGCTGCCCGCCCGGCTTTGCGAGGAATTGGATGGCATTTCACCCAAACGTCATCCAGAAAAGGTCCGCGGGGGAGGAGGCGGGGAGGACGGCAGTGATATTTGAACGTCGTGTATCCTCGAAGGAAACATTGGTGTATCATAATTTCTTATCTCCTTCATCAATCAGCCTTTTGCGCAAGACCATCAACATCACCAAATCTTGCGACTTCATCCATCTTCATAGCCTTGCCCTCTCAAACACTCAAACGAAAACCCGTAGCAATGCCCGTCACAACGTTTGATTTCAAGGAGAAGTACCGCTACCAGGTCGGCTTCGACTCACATCTAGAGTACGTTTACAACCTCACTTTCCCAATTCCCCGTCTTGGTTTGCCGTCCATCCCTGTCTCTCCCACAATCTTTCCCCAGAAATATGCTGACATCTCCACCTTCTCCTCCTCCCCAGATCCGAAGCCGTCCCCGACTCCCTTCCCATCGGCCAAAACGCCCCACAAAAGGCCCCCCACGGCCTCTACGCCGAAAAGCTCTCCGGAACCTCCTTCACGGCACCACGCCACGACAGCAAACAAGCCTGGCTCTACCGCATCCTCCCCTCCTGCGCCCACCACCCGTACGCCCCAACAACAGCTCCGTCTCCAGAGACCCGTGCCCTGCCCTCCGCGCTCCAATACATCCCCAATCAGCTCCGTTGGGACCCCTTTGACCATGACGAGTCCAAGGAATGGGACTTTGTCGCCGGCATGCGCCTCGTCGCCGGCGCGGGCGACCCGACTCTGAAGCAAGGCATCGGCATGTACGTCTACGCCGCGGGCCGCAGCATGGACTCCAAGGCGGCATTCTACTCGGCCGACGGCGACCTCCTCATCGTCCCGCAAGAGGGTACTCTCGACATCCGCACAGAACACGGCTGGCTCCTCGTCCGGCCCCTCGAGATCGCCGTCATCCCCCGCGGCGTGAAATACCAGGTCCACCTCCCCTCCGGCCCGGCCCGCGGCTACGCCCTCGAGCTCTACCAGGGCCACTTCACCCTCCCCGAGCTGGGGCCCATCGGCACAAACGGCCTCGCCAACGCGCGCGACTTCCAGGTGCCCGTCGCCTGCTTCGACGAGGACTTTGGCGCGACGGCGCACGAGGGGGATAATAACTACACCATCACGGTCAAGTTCAACAACGACTACTTTTCCGCCACGCAGCCTCACACGCCCTTTGACGTGGTCGCCTGGCACGGCAACTACTACCCGTACAAATACGACCTGGGCCGTTTCAACACCATCGGCACAATCTCCTACGACCACCCGGACCCCTCTATCTTCACCGTTCTCTCGGCCCCGAGCGGCGTCCCCGGCACCGCTATTGCCGATTTCGTAATCTTCCCCCCGCGCTGGCTCGTCGCCGAAGATACCTTCCGTCCCCCCTACTACCACCGCAACACAATGTCCGAGTTCATGGGTCTCATCACGGGCGGCTACGACGCCAAGCGCGGCGGCAAGGGTGGGTTCGTCCCAGGAGGCGCAAGTCTGCATAATACCATGTCTGGCCACGGCCCGGACGCCGAGAGTGGAGAGGGTGCGAGGAACGCTGACTTGAAGCCTGCTAAAGTGGGCGAGGGCAGCTGCGCCTTCATGTTCGAGAGCTGTGCCATGGTGGGTGTTACGGAGTGGGGTTTGAGGACGTGCAAGAAGGTGCAGCAGCAGTATGCTGAGGAGAGTTGGGGCGGGGTGCCGGTGCATTGGAAGAAGCCTGAGGATGTTGTTGCTGGTGGCCACTTGTTGAAGTAGGAAAAGGAGGCGAAGAGATAAAAAGACAAGACCGGGGTGGTGTTCAAGTTGATATTTGATGAAGTACATGATCAGGGGCACAGCTGCCTCTATCCCCAGTACAAATAGCTACAAAAGCAAAGTGTTTGATCATATTTCCATCTTGTTTCGGTCCATGCTATTAAAACATCAAGTCCTCTGTAGGCTCATAGACGGATGACGGGTTGAGAAAGTTAGGTTTCGTAGATTTCTGTGACGCAACGAATTCCTAAGCAGGATGACAAAAAGCGGAAACCGTTAAGTATACATTTTACTCACTCAACTCGACAAAAGCTCTGGCATGAAACTCAGCGATCAGACCTGCATTCCGGCCTCTCTTCAACATCGTGAAATGATTCGCCCCCGAGATACGATAGGCAATGGTATTCTCTTCGCCCCCAGGTAAAGCCTCCCACCCATTCGGCGCAAGACTGGTTCTATTCTCCCAGAGCCATCTCATCTCGCGAGGGTAATCATCACTGTAATCTGGACGAGGGTCCTCGGGATTCTTCTTTCCCCGAAATCTACGACGAGCTTGCGTTTTCGGGTGTCAACAACTCGGCGCTGCGTTCTGGTCAACAACCCCACAATATCAGTACACGAACCCAGGCCGCCGTGACCTGGCGTATGGAGAGCAGTGGTTTCATTATTAGTGAGTGACAGAGTTGCATTGCGTCCTCCAAGTTCGGAATCTGCCGCATAGTAAGTCCGCTTTTTTATCCGTTGTGATGGACTATAGCTGCCGGCTTGGCCCCGTCAGATGCATCGTTGACACCATAGTTGCTCCTTTCCGCAGTGTACTTTGGATTTGGCACAGTTGTCGCAACTCTCCCGGTAGCTCTCTGCCGCATTCGGGCGAGGAGGTCTGGGGTTCCTTGTGGTATATAGGGTTCCTCAATGCGTTTCTAATGTGCTAGAAAGGCTTGAGGATTGGATGTAAGCGCGTCTGGCAGGTTCGCAGGCATGTAAACAGGCTACAGTTGAGACTATGGGCTTATCTTCCTAGTTCAAAGTGCCTCGTGAGTTGAGGAACTTGAGAAGTACCTTCTCAGAACTTAATCTAGCCTATGAAAGACTTTCGAAGAGACTTTGCCTTCCAAAATATCTCCCAACTGGTCCTCGTACCTTGCATCCCGGCGTGTAGGCTCGCGTTCCCGCTCTACAGAGCAGGAGCAATCCGGCGGCTACGGTTGGAAGCGCCCCAGTGTAGACTGACATCAAGCTGTTCAATGCTACATGCCGTAGATTTGATCGCTAGCTATTCATAGGGGGCCATGATTTGCATCTCAGAGAGATAGTGGCGGAATAGCAGGGCTAAGGTGAAAATCAACTTAAACGCATGATTATGCTCTGCACAATTGCAAGCGCTTTGTTTTCCTCTGATCAGAACCACGTAATCTTTCCCGCTGCCCATCATCTAAGCTCTTCTCGACCTCCAAAATGCGAAGTGATCTTTGCCACGAGGTAAGCTGACAACCCCCCCCCCCCCCCCCATCCCATCTCCGGCCGTTTCAACCACCTCGTCGGGCATACGCGACGAATCGAGTTTCCCCGCATAGATCCTCCGCGTACTCTGCTTGCAGAAGAGGATGAGAAGCGAGCCTTGGGAATCTCAACAACGAATGAGATGTAGTTCCGTCGCTAGTTTCGGCCGGAGATTCTGCAAGATGGTGTATCGATCCTGGATTGAGGGGTTCGCTTCAGGCATGTTTTCTGACGGTGCCTCGGTCTTTCTAAAGTATTCCTCGGCCGACCGATTACGTCGTTTTCTGATCAATTGTCAATGAATTAGACCAGTAAGCAGCAAATCAACCTACTAATCTAGGTATATATAAGCGAGCTGACAAGGCGCTTTCTGGCAAGACTCAGACTTCCATCCAGACGATTACATCCTAGTTTCATCTCACTATTGGTCAAACCTTCAAGCCTGCGATTTTACTCGTGGTTCTCAAAATGTCCAGTCAAACACCATCATACAAGCCCCTTCCGGCCCCCCGGCGTATAGTCACAACTCACAACGCCGCAGGCCAAGCAATCCTCACCACCGGCCTCGCCCCCGAACTCCCCAAAGGATCCGTCCCGGGAACAGACCTCTACCTGGCCTACACCTCCCCCTCTCTCCCCGCTCCGCTCCCCGAAGACGCCGATCTAGACGCTTACAAGACCCACCTTACCTTGAAGCCGCCCCTCGAAATCGGCATCGACATCCCCGGAGGCCTCGCCGCCCGCGTCGTTGATTTCCTCCCCGGTGGACCCGGCGCGCCGATGCATCGGACCGAAACCCTCGACACGGGCGTGCTTGTCGAGGGGGAACTGGAGCTGGTGCTGGACAGCGGGGAGACGGCTATCCTCAAGAGGGGAGATGTATATGTGCAGAGGGGCACGATGCACGGGTGGAGAAATGTGAGCGAGACAGAGGTGGCGAGGCTGTTTGTTGTGCTTACTGCGGCGGAGATGCCTGTCTTTGGCGGGGAGAAGCTCAAGGAGGTCATGCCTGTCCCTCCTACTGATTCGGAGGCCGAGTAGTTTCGGTTGCGGAGTCTTTCTCGTATGTTTTGATGAGTAATGACAAAGTTGCGAAAGAGAAACTTTCGATCTGTAGGTGTGGTTTTTATCTTGCACTCTTGAGGGAAGCCCAGACCGTCGCCGATGAGCTGCACGGTAGTTTTGACGTACTAAAAGAGTTCAATGTAGTAGAGAAGGTGCAGAATTAAGCGTTGTCGATCTTCTTGAGTTCTCAAAGTAGTAGAACTGAGTGTTCATGCTGTTATATGAGTAACCAACATCTTTGTCCCGACTACAGCACGCAGGTGCGATAGATTTTCACGGCCTCGACCCGCAACCTCGATCTGGGTCGTTTTTTTGAACAGCCTGTATGCTGCATGGAAGTGACACTGTGGGAATCGGCATGGGAAAGAAACGAATTTGAAGTGAACATTAAACATCGTACGGCTATCTCGAACTTCGGGGTATCTAAATCTTCTCGCGGCAGTATCCGGTCGTAGCACCAACCGATTGGCATTTCTGTGTGGCATTGATCAGTGACTTTGTCTCCTTGAAGATCATCGTGTCAACTCACCTTGGTCCAATCGCAGTTGTTAATGGCCTTGGAGGGAATGAAGGCGAAGAACGACTTCTTGTATCGGTGGCACTCCTTAAAGTTCTGCCCATAGTATCCTACTTTTCCGGGGTCCACGCAAGCCTTGACGGTGTCTTCATCCCAGGGGATGTTGTCCTGCAGTCTGCCCTCGTACATGAAGTTGCTTCTCTCGCACCTTTTCGTAGTACAAAGTCAGCAAAGGGCACTTGGAAGATTTGTAGGGGTGATGCAATCTACTTACCAGCAAGTCTTGTACTTGGCGCGTGCCTCCGTAGAGGTGATGGCAACCGCCGCGATTGTAGCTAGGAGCGATAACTTCATTCTGACTTTCGATGGCCAAGAATAAGCTCTCAATACGGATAGAGTTGTTGGAATTTAGCTTCAAGCCTTCAATAGCCCAAAAGGCTCCTGGGGCAGAAGAGACCGAGAGTGTATTGATATAGCTTCGACATTGTGCGAGATGTGGAAACGAGTCAGTAGTCTCCAGAGCTACTATCATCTGAGCGGGTGTCAAATTACACCATGTAGTACAGTGGGTTAGCATGACTCGATACGAGATTTGGTCGCCTACCGCGCCTGTGTTTTTGGAAGCTTAAGCTTCTAACATAAATTGCTCTAGATGAGAGAGCCACTGAAAGCACCGATGATCCGGCACGTTTGCGTCAATGATCATGCTACTCGTGCAAGTGGAAGGCCGTGTTGTCAAAAGACTGTTGGCGTTTCCGTGCGGACCAAGTATACCCTTGCAAATAATAGTCGGCCCTCCGGCACGGTAAGCCGGGCGGCGCAGATGCCGTTGATGACTGTTACCAATCGGCAGGGCTTATGTCCTTGCCTTCATCGGCTTACCAGCAATTGACGCCGTCGGGCCGTATGGTATTTCGCAAGGAAATCGTGGTAGTCAAGATTGAGCGCCTGCTTCGATGCCATCCAGCGCAGCGTGCGAGGAACTTATCACGGAAGGATTTAATGGCGACAATAGGATAACAAGTCATTAACTCTATTAACATAGTAGTTTGGTCATTACTGAGGTTCATGTCTACTCAAGAAAAATGAAAGAAAATTCTATCCTTATCTAACCCAAACATTTCATAGCCTATTTCTTTTTAAGGCTTGCTAACTTGCTCCTTTCTGAAGAACTTGAAGTAACCAATGCAAATAAACAGGTTGAGCAAAAGCACAACCCAGAACCAGGCGTTGGCAAACGCGATGCCCAATCCTTCGCTAATATCAGGGAAAACAGGACCCGGACCGACGTTATTAGGCGCGGTGGCGCGGGCCAACATAGTAAAGATGGAACCCAGAACTTGAGCGGCGACACAGGCCGCCGCGACGTGCACACGGGTAAGCGTCAGCATAAGAATCATACCGATACCCGCACCCTGGAGACCGTCGAGGACGCCGAGCCACAGCCAGAGAACACGGCTGAGGACGGCACCGGCGACGGCGCTTCCGGCCCATGGCATCCAGAGACCGATGCGGGAGGTACCCCACCAGATCTGGGCCCAGCGCGGGGCGCCGAGACCGACGGCGAACATGGGGAACAACCAGGGGTGGCTCTCGCTGGCCTTGGCCAGGCCCCAGAGGACAACGGCCCAGACGATGATGAAGAAGAAGAGGGCGAGGATGACCATGCTCCAGACGGGCACGTGCTGGGACGCGAAGAGGAAGAACCAGTTACGTCCGAAGAGGGTGCTGAGGAAGTAGTTCTGGATGCAGACGGCCATGAGGTACCAGGCAATGGTCTTACGCTTCATGAGTGTCTTCCAGAGCTGGGGGATGGGGCCGGGGGTCTGGCGGTAGAAGTCGGGCAGGCCGAGGTAGAGGATAGCGCCGATGGCCCAGAGGAGGATGGCGACGGGAAGGCAGATGCCCAGGAGAGCGGGCTTGCCGGCGAGAGTGGGCTTGGCGACACTGTTGGCTTCGGCCTCGGAGACCAAGCTACCCCAGGCCCAAAGACCGAGAGTGTAGATCTGGGTGAGACCTTGGATGATGGCAAGACGCTGGATCCACTTGGGAACGGTGGAACCACCATCGGTACCGAAGTTGAAGGCGAAGGCGAGCGATCCGGAGGATGAAGCAAAGGCGTAAAGACCAGTGGCGGCGTTCTGGAGCCAGACCATTGTGTTGTTGTCGCCAGCGAAGGGAGAGCAACCGAGGACGAGGAAGGCGATACCGTAGACGGCGTAGGGTGCCGAGAGCGGGTAGAGCAGAGGCATGGTGCGCGATAGGACGTACCAGAAGACGGACGAGACGAGGTAGATGGTGGCGATGATGTAGAGCTTCTCAGCGGTCTGGCCAACTTCACCGGTGAGAAGGGTCACCTGGTAGGAGTTGGTGGCGATGACCTGGTTAAGGGCCAGGAGCATCGCGTAGACGGGCCAATCACCGACGCGATACTGGAGCCACTTCCTGACACCCGTGGGCGCGACATAGTCCTCGGGGAGATCGAATTGCGCGTTGTAAGAGCCAGGCGAGTCGGGGGGTGTCCTGCTGTCGTAGGCACCGTTCGGGTCATCGGCGGCCATGCTATTCATCAATCCGGACTTTCTGGCGCGACCACGCTCGAGAGGCAAGCTCAACTTGGAAGAGGACTTGTTCTTGAACATGCCGAGACTCAGGCGGGAAGCGTTGGGCGAGGAGGCTCTGGATCTAGATTGTCCTCTGGCCGATGAGGGGGACGCAGAGCGACCCAGTCTGGCGTCGAGGTACATATCGAACCATTCCTTCTCGGACTTGATGAGGTAGTCCTCAATACAGAGCTCAGAGATGGAGTTGCCGGCGTTGAGGGCCTTGAGCTTTTCCTCAAAGTGCTCGTAGAATTCACCCTTAGAGTCAGTGAAGAAGGGGTCGACCTGCTGAAGCTTGTAATCATGTCTGTCACCGACGACATCCTCGACACTCAGCATGGAGGCTCTTGAAGAGTTGTCCTGCTGCATGCCCAGACCGCCGCCCGGGGGCGGGAGAGGCAGAGTGTCGGCCATGGAGAAGCCAGAAACATTACGGCTGTGGACTCCATCCTGGCCAGCCTGCCCGGGAAGAGAGAAGTTGCGGCTGTGAGTATCGGAGATGTTGCGACCATGTTCCATCTGTCTGCCGAAAGGCCCAGGAGAGTTGGCGCGAGAGCCGTACGGGGAGTCGACATAAGCGGGAGACGGTGACATGGAAGGCGATCCGGGAGTGCTGGTGTACATCATGGGAGTCTGCATGCCAACGGGAGTCTGCATGCCGGCGGGAGTAGTGCGACCAGTGTGGAGAGTAGTGCCATCATCATCGTAGTCGGAAACCTGGCGCATCCACGCGGGGGATCGGTCGACGAGCTCGACTTCACCGCGGAGAGGCTCTTGAATGGAACCGGGACGGGTCTTCTTGACGAGGACATTGCCCTTCTTGAGACCCTTCTTACCGTACTTGGCGTGAGCGCTGATACAACCCTGCTGAAGCTTCTCGAGCTTCTCGAGCCACTCGGCGACGGGGAAACGTTGCTTGGCGGACCAGGCACGCATCATGGCTCTGGTCTTGGTATCCGTGGCGAGAGCATCCTTGATGGCGTGCTTGAACTGCTTCGTAAGATGGGCGGCCTTGGTCGATTCGACCGTGTACCACCAACCGGGCATTTGACCGAGACCACCGACGCGGGCACCGACACCCAAGGCACCCTTCCTGCCGAACTCGACAGCGACCAAACCGAAAGGCTCATCTCTGGAGGGGATCAGGGCAAACTCGGCACCGCTGAAGATGTAAGGCGGGAGAGCAGTGAATTCGGGCTTGGAGAAGACACGTCCGGGGTAGAGTTCCATGAGCTTGGCGAGCTTGAGAGCAGCGAAACGTCCGTAAAGATCAATCATGGGGCCTATGGTGATGAGCTGAGCCTTGGGGTAGTTGTCGAGAACCCAGGGGAAGATATCTGCGATGAGGTCGACACCCTTTTGCAGGGACCAACGTCCGACGAAGACGAAGAGCTCGGCTTCAGGGTCCACGTTGAGACCAGCCCACTCCTGGGCCTGGCGTCTCAACTCACCACGGCCGGCCTCGTAGGCGGGGTCGACCTCGATCTTGGGCTGATTCATGAAGTCGTTCTTGTCCCAGTCGGCGGTATCGGTAGGATCGGGGTTGGGCAGCTGGCCGACCTTGTTGAGACCCCAGAAAATGGGATAACGAGCGAAGGAACGATCACCGTATTTGCGGGAGACACCGACAGCACCGAATCCGTTCTGGTGGACGCGCAGATACGAGGCACCGGCGTGAAGAAGGTTGAAGACTAGATAGTTGTCAGCAGCTGGACGTGGAGTTTTCTGATGGAGCGTATTGTCTTACCTGAACCGTATTGGACGTATTTCTTGACAATGTCGATATCCAAGTTGTAAGCCTTGCACACTTCGGCGCTCTCCTCGGGGGTACGCATGGGCCAGAGACCCTGGAACTCGGCGTTGTGAAGCGAAAGGGCAACGGGAATGGTCTTGGGCAACAAGTAGAGAGGAGCGATGGAACCGTGATAATCGTTGATGTGGTACATGTCGACGGGGAAACGGTTGCAAGTCTCGGCGATACATTGGTTCCTTCAAGGCGTGTTAGCATACAGTCGTCTAGGCGGGAGGAAGATCATCACGAAAACTTACCACGCAGAGTAGTAGATAGCAGACTCCAAGTCGTCCATACGCGGGGGGTAAGGCTCAGACTTGGTCTGCTTCCTGAAGACAGGCGCATCGAGCAGAACGTAGGTGATGTTGTCCACAATGTGGTACTGCACCTTGATCTCGTATTCCTGGTCCATGATCTTGACGTACATGCTCGGCGCAATCTGATCGATGGGGTACTCGATGTCACCGACGCAGGGAACAACCCACACGAGGTTCTGGTGCTTGAGGGCCTTACCCATCAACTGGGCCATGACACCCAGGCCACCAATCTTGATCTTGAGGTTCCAGTCGTCAATGTTGTATTCCATGGTCGCGATCAACACCGTCTTGCGCTTGTTGCCTGCGGTAGCGGCGGCGGCGGCGGTGACGAGGTCGGTCGAGCTGCGCATGCTGAGGGGAATCGCACCGGCGGCGCCCATGAAGACGTTGCGGGTCTTTTGGATCATCATGTTGAACTTGGACTGGTCGTGGACACCGTGCTCGTTGAACTTGACCTTGTAGAAGGAGCGCTTGAAGGCCTGGACGGCGGCGAGACCGGTGAGGACGGGGACGATGAAGAGGAACAGCCAGAGGAAGAACTGGATCCACATGTTTCCCTGGGGGATGAGCTGGTACTGGAAAGTGGCATCGTTGAGGACGACCTTGTAAGCAAGGTACGGCGTAGGAGGGTGGCCAGTGATGTTGACGGCGTTCTCGTACAAGGACGAAGGGGGGAGACGCTCAACGACGTTGTCTCCGTCGACGTCACCGTAGACAAAAGACTGATCGGGCATCTTGTCCGGGTTCATACCCCAAATGCTCATCTTGAAGTAGTTTGGCCACTCGTCCATGTAATGCCACGTCCACTCCGACTCGCTCTGGTGCTTCATGTTCTTGAGCAGACCGCTGTCGTAGCCGAACTGGTTGAACTTGCCCACGGCGAACATGTGCGGGATGCGACGGGGGATGTCGTAGTCAATATCAGCGTGCACCTTGTACGCGCTGGAGCCGAGGAGCTTGCTGTAGTACTGAACGATTACGTGTTCGCCCTCCCATTCCTGGGCCTTGGTACCGTTCCAGGACTGCTTGACGACCTTGGTGGAAGTCTCGTAGTCGGCCCAGTCGCTCCAAGACGACTCGAAGTTGGTGGAGTAGCGGAACTTGCTGGCTCCAGCGGAGGTGTGCTTGATCGTGATCGTACCGTCATCGGCCTTGGTCAGCAGGTTGCTAGAGTAGTTTGCAGTGTGAGGGAAGACGATGGCGTTGTCCTGCGCGCCGATGCGGAACAAGAAGCGGTCCGTGGCAGCAATTGTCGAGTTGCCGGTGGCGGTCGAGGAGTTGGTGACAACCACCTGGTGCACGCCGTGCTTGACGTTCAGCAGGTTAGCCTTCCAGGAGAAGGATGAGGCCAAGGCACCGGTCCACTCAGAAATCGTCTCGGAGATGTCTGTGCAGTTGACAGAGCTGGAGTCAATCGTGGGAACGCTGTTGTCGTCGGTGTGAGACTTGAAGGTAATGGACTTTGTCACGCTGTCGCAGTCCATCTTGACCGAGAATTGAAGCTCGATGGGCACAGTGTTTGAAGGCTCGGTGGACTCGATGCGGGCGTCATGTCCGGGAACGAACTTGGTGATGGCGACCGGGGGAGGCTTGAAGTCGGCCTCGGGAACGTAGGCGCGGAACTCGAAAGGAGCCATGGTAATATTCTTGAAGCAACCATTGTAGCCCGTGTTACCCGCGTAGGTGAGCTTCACGGGCGAGTCCTCGAGCTTCGTCGTCTGATGAGGGAAGAACAGGTTCTTGACCGTGGTGCCAGAGGTGAAGGGAGAGATGATCGCGTCGTCCTTCTTCGAGCAGTCGAAAGTGTAAGTGGTGGTGACGTTCCTGTTGTGGTAGATGAACCAGACGGGGACGAGGTCATCGCCGAGGTCCTGAACACCGAGCTGGTAGCGCATGACACTGAAAAGACCAGTGACAGTGGCCATTCCGGAGTTACCAGGGTAGTAGAGCTCCTCGGTCTTGTTGGAAAGCTGCTCGAGCCACATACCGTCCTGAAGAACGGGGTAGACGGTTCTCAGGTGGTACATGTGCTTCAGGATGTTTCTGATGGGGTGACTGGGGTCGCGGTGATCCCAGGAGACAGTGTCATCGCGGCATCCCTCGCGTGCCTTTGAGAGGGGCATTTGGTAGTAAAGAGTTGCCTTCATGGAGTAGCAACCGTGCTGTTGCCAGGCGGGAGCAGAGGCCAAAGGTTGACGACCGAACATGTAATTCTGCGCCGTGTTGTCGAGGACGTAGAATGCCTGCTCCTCACCCCACGTAAGCATGGGAATACCGGGCAAGTGAAGAGTCGTGACGAAAAGACCCATCAAACTGCGCTCATGGCCGACTTCGATGGCGGGCCAACGGAAGGTATCCTGGTTCATGGCACCGAACATGTGGCGGGGGTCGACCTTGCCGGTGTTGGCGTTGATCATGTCGTTGGATCGGAGGACCTCGTTCCAAGCCTCGACAAAGTTACTGGGCACATCGTAGCCGGCGACACCAGTACCGTCCATACCCAAGAAAATGACCAAGAAACGGTAGAAAGAGTAGTGGAAGGCAGCAGAGTCCAGAGCCTGGTGGCCCTCGTCGCGCAGGAAAATATCCATGTCCTTGGCCGTCTCGTTGGTGGTGTTGTAGGCAGTGTTGACGTCCTTGAACCACTGCTCGGGGGTTCTTCCGCGACCAATGTAGATGGAACCCATGGTGTTACCACCTGTAATCTCACCGGGCAGGAAGAAGTTGTCCTTGCCGAGATCGCGAGCGCACTCACGAATCTTCTTGGAGAAAAGACCCTGGGCATCGACCGTAACCTGAAGAGCTTTATCAAATCGGAATCCGTCGATATCCAACTGCTGGATCATGATGCATGAGAAATGCGCCAGCTTTTGGTTCACGGCCGGGACCCATTCTCTCAATCTGTCTTGGACGGAAGCGAATTTGGTCAATTGACGTCGGTAATCGGGGTAAACGCCGAAAGCCTCAGTGTCACCGAACTGTTCGCAAAAAAGGTCAGTACAATATCCCAAACTCAAGATTTCCAGAACGGTCCAAAGCATACCTGATCGAAGTCACCATCGTAGCAGCCGCCAAACATGTCGTAGATCTCCTGGCCAACTTCCTTACCCTCCTCGAGGTAGAGACGGGGGAAATGCTCGCAAGTCTCGTTGTACTTGGTAGGGAACGTCCAGTCGAGGTATTGGCGATCAGTCTTGTAGATGACATCCATTTCATGAGGCTCGAAGGGCGCCGAGGAGTTGAGGTAATCCTTGTAGCCGATCAAGTCTCCCAAGGTGGCCATCGTGTTGTCGAAAACGATGTACTTGCGCGCAAGTCAGTCGCATAATCATAGAGATACTTGCCAGAATCATTCAACTTACCATTCCGCGGTCGTGAACCTCCTGAACAGCGGCTTGCCATTCTGTGAGGTTGCCAAAGTGGAAATCCAACAGCGTGTGATCTAACGGTGAGTAAGAATCGTAATTCCACGGCGCGTTGATGAGCATAGATCCTCCAAAATAGATTCCCTTAATGCCCATTCCTTGCAGGTAGTCCAGTGTGTCGACGAGACCGGCGATATCACCACCCCATCTCAGTTGTGTGCCTGTGATATCCTGCTCGAGAACTGTTCCGTTGGCGCTGTCGTTTTCCGGGTCACCGTTTACAAATCTGTCGAGCATGATTGTGTAAAACGGAAATCGCCAGTTCTCTGGCGACTCTGTGAACTTGTGGTTCTCCCACTTTCCATCGTATAGGATAGGATCTGTCGCATCCTTATTTGTGTTGAGGTTGTAGTCGGCGTACTTTTCTTCGTACTTGAGACCATTAACATTATGAGACAAGACGCCCAGTAGTAGGAGCGCCTTTAGCCTTCCGAACCACATGTTGGGCGGTTTGGTCTGTGATGTTCTGATGGAGGACGCCTGGGAGGTGCGTCCTCGAAGCGAGGGTGGGTAGGCGCGGGCTTGCGATATCAAGCAGTGGAAGACGCCAGAGATAAACAACAATACTTATCAGAAAAAGGTTAACAAAAGTAAACAAAATGTAACAGCAATCATGGACTGGCAGAAAGCGAGTGATGCCAGTTTGGGGGTTTGAGCGAGAGACGAAAGATGGGAAAGATGGTTGAACGATAGTAGAGCCGTTTCCGTTTCCCACAAAATACACACACCAGAGCAAGAACGAGAGCTAGGCAGGAAATGCAGAAGCAACGTACGTCAGAGATGGGGAGGGGAGAAGGGACTACGGGATAGATGGACTTTACTATGGAGCCGGAAATCTTTGAACAGCACAGCACTTGCTTGCTTGCTTGCCTCTTCTGGGCGTGTCCATGGTCCACGGGCGTGTGTGGTGGTGGTAAGGGGTGGGAGGATACATGGAGAGAGAGGCAGACTAGACCCGCCCGGCTGCTGGGCATCGCCTCACGAAAAAGGGTCATCAGAATCCGTCATGCCCGCCGCCTGCGGAGCCCACCATTCTAGGATACGAGCTCGAAGTTTACTCATGTCTGCATCATAGCGGTGACCTCTCGGTGGTGTCTTCGGCTTCGCGGGCAGGGTTGCGGAGGGTGGCCGATTGGATCCTAAGAATATCCTCACCAGCCCATGGGCCCGGCCACCGCGGGTGGGCTGGAGCCAGCAACGCAGATCTTCCCGGTCGGGAACTTGGAGGAGCCCTGGAGGAGTCTACCCAGCTACGGATAGACGAGGATAGACGACCACGCACGACCTCCAGAGTATGGAGGCACTGACTGCACTGCTAGACCTAGAGGCTAGGAAGGACGTTGGGGTTTTCTTTGTCCCACTGTCCGTCCATTGTTCTCATAGAATAGTTCGGACGGCAGCCCCCTTTCGCGTGTGTAAAGGTACGTATCTCAGTATCAACGACGACCATTCTCTCCTTGCTCTGCCACGGCCGTGTCCGCGGGCTGGACTGAGCTCGCACTGGCAAGCAACAGAAGTTGGGAAGCGGACCCCGGGCCAAGCAAGGGTGGAGCCGCAAAGAGTTGAAAAAAGTCGAACTTTTGCAGGATTTCTGGCCGACATGGGTGTTTTCCCGGGAACCCAATCGATCCTGGGATCCTTCAGGGATCATTTGGCTTGTGTCGGGCGTGGTGTGTCCATGGTCCTCAGCCGCCGAGAGAAAGCTTCAGTAGCTTCGACAGGTGTCGAGGTGTCGACATACGCTGGGCGCCAACAGATGTCAGCTCGAGTGGCCTCCCGATTTCCAAGCGTTTGAAGCCGTTTATTCTGCATGTCTTGGGCGAGCGAGCTGCGAGGGGCTGGTCGTCGGCGGCGGCGAGCATGGCCCATTGAATGGAGAATGCATTGCATTGCATATTTCTCTCTCGTGTCAGCAACCCGCAAAACCGCAGCATGTGGTTCTGGCCCTGGGGCTGCGTTGCTTGGGTTCACAGTAAGGGAAAACCACAGGACCCCTTATTTTGCGTCCATGCGGCGGGCATGCGAGAAAGCACAGGCGAAGAAGAAAAAGAATTTTCGGGAAGACTGCAATAAGGAGAACACAGCTGCCAAGCGAGTCAGGAGATGGTCCCACAAGTTTACAACACGGCCGCCGGGATGTAATAGGATGGGATGGGTGATGGGACGGACTGAGCGTGATGTTGTGCTCGGCCTGTCGAATTGTCGAATGTCGACGGTCAGAAAAGAAGTGGACAGAACAGCAATTTGACGTCACGGCATTGGCTGAGATTCAAGAACTCATAAAGCCTGCAGCGGCACTTTTGGTGGCGAAACGTTGTGGCTTGCCTTTTGCCCTCTTTACGGAGTACTACTGTGTGTGTATCTGTATCCTTACTATCCTGCGCCAACCATTGCAACGGCACAACTCACTTTAGGCTGGGTAGCCGACGTGGTTATCAGTCACCTTCCTTTTTCCATGTTCTGTCAAGCCATTACCACTATCACTATCTGAACTGGTGCTACGCTGAGTCTCGGTCTGTAGCACACACTCCCAAGTATCGCCGTAACTCATACCTGAAGCTCGCATACTTACCTATCTCTCTGTCTCTACCTTTCGCCCGTCGCTTCTCGACCCTTTCTCGGAAGGTTTTTCGAACGGCGACGACAGAAAGAGAGACAAAGCCAACGGTTCTGTCATTCCCAGGAACTGCCCTGACCAGCTCGATGACAGGGCGGTTATACTTTAGTGCGCAGATTAGCCAGCGCCTCTAGCGCACAGAGGCTGCGGATAGGGCACAGAGGAACGGCCAACGGCGGGCGGCCAGCGGGTGTCTGTTCCTCGTCTGATGTCTCTCGTATTCCGTCCGAACCGCTGGCGGACTCGCGCGGGAGTGGCAGTCCTTGCAAGCTGAAACTCAAACAGCGAGGTTGGGAGAGCCTGGAAGAGGTTTGTCAACTTTCACTCTTGATTATGCCCAGTTGCCTTTGCCATTGTGTCCAATGAGACAAGCAATTGCCAATGATCTGTGGGGAATCAGGAGGTTTGGCACCTCACTGGCAGGGCTATCGTGCTTGGTGAACAAATTCTCGCCAAGTCGACCAGAAGCTTGTTTAGTCACCCCCCTTCTGCCCCTATTCCAGAGTTGGCATGACGCGGCTGCGCGAAGAAATACGGACCGGTAGTGGAGCACCGGTTTTTTGTGCACTCGACATAGCCAGGGACCTGCATATACGCCGCCGCCGTCATCGTTGATCAAGCCATTTAATGCAGACTATCCAGATTTATCCAGACTATCCAGACTATGCGAGGACGGTTCGAAAGCCACCCGTTCGGCCCCTAAAAGCAGGCACACACCGTTCGAGTTTTCCCACCTCGCGTGTCGTATTCCCCTATACCCCACCTTAGCACCGTATGGATACTCCGTACACATAGTACAAAGCACAAAATATGTTTCGATACTCTGTAGACAATCAAACTCTACTCGTGTAAAAGAATATCGGCATATCGGCATGTCCGCCGCCCGCGACGACCCCCACTCTCAGCCACCAATTTGGAGAAAAGCCCCTGAGCAAAACGCAACCACACTTTGACGCATCTCGGTGAGCCATCTACCGGTATCTCCCCCCCCCCCCCGGCCAGCCCGGGACGTACAGCATGAGCCCATAAATCCATAGAGTGGTCAAAATGAGCCCGCATAAAGCGATTGTGGCCCGGAGAAAAAAAGCGAATCCTTCAGCTTTGCCTTCTGAATGTCGGCACCAACAGACATTTGCTAGTAGCTAAAGAGGTCTGAAGTCTCGTCATAAAATGCCCGAATCCGAGCTGCCGTCGAGGCGACGGTTGCACGACAGCACCACACCTCTCAGCACCCAAACCCAATCCGTGTCCCCTGTGGTGATCGTTGCTATAAATACTCTCTGTTATCGGTGACGGAACAGCAGGGAAGAGCGTTGTTTGTGTGATTTGTGGCGTCTACCATTGGCTCGTTTACTACGCAGGCTCGCTCTCTCACTCGCTGTGCCAACTTTTCTCTCCAGTACCTATCGACAACCAGTTCGCACAATTGTCCGGTCCTGTGGCTAATGAAGTGAATGAGCCCATTCTTTTTTGCTCTCTTCCTCTCGACTTTCTCCGTGTGTGGCGTCCCTTGGCTGCCCACTATCGAAAACGGAGCACAAGGACCGCCGCCGAGCAATTCTGACTGAATTCGAGACTGCTTGACCATGCGTTTGTGCCACACCCCCCCTTGTCCCGGTGGGCTGGGACCACTTCACTCCCAGCCTCCAGGTTCAGGAAACACTGGAGCCAGTGTGGCCCTCGTTGGCGTTGTTCGCCCATGGGTTCGAAACCTCTGGACGGAATCACGATCAATCTGACACATCTCAACCCGTGCGGTAGCGTAGGCGAAGTCGCAGAGCAAATTGATGGAGTCGAGGGAGGAAAAATATCTTCACTCATCGTCGTTCAACCCCCAGAAATTTGAGCCCCTATTTGGTCTCCTTTTTTCAGAGTTTCCAACGGCTTTTCTCCTTGCTTTGTCTTGCTTTGTCGGAGAAATTGTTCTCTTTGTGTGTCACAGAGCACTCCCCCTTTGCCGCCCAGAGCTGAGCACAAAGCAAGGAGCTCGTCCAAGCTTCCCCGCCAAGAACGAGATGGGCCCCGCGGTCACCGGAATGCCGAAGATCTCGATGCCCTAAGGCTTTAGTGCCCAGCGGCTTGTCTCAACGAAAATTCGACGTTCAGGCTTCAGCTCCCACGAGCCGTGGATATGGAAAAAGTCTTCTCTTTCTCAGTCTCGCTTAG
The DNA here is from genome assembly GCF_030869305.1 of Colletotrichum tamarilloi. Classification (NCBI taxonomy): domain Eukaryota; kingdom Fungi; phylum Ascomycota; class Sordariomycetes; order Glomerellales; family Glomerellaceae; genus Colletotrichum; species Colletotrichum tamarilloi. Next base: position 144,746 of record NW_026849443.1, read on the forward strand.
ACTCTCGCGTCCAAAATTTCGGTATCCAGTGATAACGTTGCGATTGTCGAGATGAGTATTGCCAGAAAAGAGCTCGCACTTGCATATGCCATTACCGTCTAAACTTCCGTATTATTGCCCAATATTGTTACTATTTTGGCAAGAAATTATTGGACCCAATCACCCGGGAACGACGGAAGCGCCCCGACCAGCACTCTAAATGCCCGTGTTCATTCCATACGTGCGGGTATATCCTTCGGGACGGTGCCACCAGCGAGCAAGTAACTTGATGTCGTCGAAGTTCGACTACTTTACGAACGACCTGCGGCTCTTGTCGTGACTTGTCAGTGTCACTCAAACAGCCACGACAAGCCCAACCCGTCCTGCTAGACGCCATGACGCCGCCACCCTCGTCTTCCCTACCCTCGCCTCGGGTCGTCGTTTGTCATTGTTGATTTGAAAGTGGCAGTTGCTGCCTGGCACATAGAAGCGCCGAAATCTGTTCGAGCTACTGTCGAGCTACTGTTTGTCATCTCCACAACGGTTTCGCCCCGACAACTAGGACAAAAAACCTCCACACCCGCCCGCCAGCAAGGAGACTATCGAGCAGCGGCTCCAAAGACGTGACGTGGGTCTTACTCAGCAGAGAGAGGCACAGAGGGAAAACACCCCGGCGGGGTGTTGCGCGAGGTCGTGGTTTACGGGACGTGGGATTGCGAGCCTGTCTAACTAAAAAGACCCGAACCTCGGACTCACTGACGCGAGCCCTCTCTAACTGCGAATCGCCTAGCGTGAGCCTCGGAAGGATTTTTCTGCCTTCTGGTTTCTGCGATGGCGTCGACGGCGTCGGCGGTCATCTTCCAAGTACAGTATCTTGAATGTCCAGATACGTAAGTCGTTCATTTCCCCTATCTGTCAAATCATGTCAAAAAAGTACGCCTTGCAATCCGCGCAGCCTTGCGACCTGGGAGCGCACGCAACGCCAGCGTCCGCGCAAGCAACTGCGGCTTAGCGTCCATCATGAGCTGGTTCATCGACCGGTTCGAGTCGTTCGAGCCTCTTGAGGACCCTGAACGGGGGCTTCAAGGCTCAAACGGGACGAAAGTGTTTCGCGGCCCTCGCTGCCGAACGTCAAACTTCCAATGAGAGCTCCGGCTCGATATTGTTTTATTGATTGCTTTCCGGTGAGGGTAGAGATAAAGTGCCCCTCAATCGATTTCCTTCCAATCTTTCATTCCTTTCTCTATTCCGTACCGCCTCCCGGGGGCCTGGTGCTACGTTGCGGCGTGTTGCGGCTCCTTGGCACTCTATTGACGTTGCCTCTTTGAGCCCTTTCGGCACGAGGGTCACAATCCTTCTGTGTCGCAATCGAGGAGCAACGAGCCCTTTTCGGTCTCTGGCCCTCCCACTGTGGGCAGTCTGCCTCCCACGCTCTCTCTGGCCCTCTGCGTGAAAATTCGCGCGTGCCGCAACCCTGCAGGGCGCGATGTTGCTTCAGGCGGCTAAGCGGGCGTACAGCACCAATGCCTTATCTTCACCCAGCAGCAGCATGTGTGTGACGGTGTCTCTGCCGCCATGAAGTGTGTGTGATGTGTGATGTGTGATGTGGCCGTGAGGTTGGCCAAGCTGCTGCCCTTGCATTGTGAGACCAAAAGGCTGGGAGCTGACTCACCGCCCGACCCCCATGGCCAGCAACTGAGACCGCGAGGTTAGACTGCCGCTTCGCTTGTGTGCGATATGCATATACGAAGACATTAGCTTGCCCAAGAGGCGCGACTCCGACGAGCCAGATCAGCCCAGCGGCGGGAATACGGCCAACCAGCGGTTTTGTTTGTTTGCTCTTTTTGCTGGTTCATTCTATTTCTGAGTTTCTTGCCAGCACAGCAAGCCCGTTCAAACGATACGAACCATGAGTGGGCGCCCGCCACCCCGCGCGAGAGAGACAATGGGGAAGATGGGAATGCCGATGAACCGCGGGTTGCGCGGGGTGGCCTGTCATCGTTCGTCTAGAGAGCTTCATGAATCCTGCAAGTTGCTTATTGAAACTCTGATTTGCGAGCCTTACCGCTCCTAGTAGGGCTACGTGTGACGTGAATGGCACACCATGCGTCGGGTAGGTCGGAGCCGTGATGACGAGCTGAAGATTTACATCATTTCGAGGAACTCGAGAATAATCTCTTTCACTCGCTTCATTTGATGTAGCCAGCCGACCGACCAACGCATTCGGGCATTCATACTTACGGCACTTCGTATGGTCAGGTCGTACCACTCTCCGTCTTTTCTCTTATCTCGGGGGTTGGTTTTCTCTCATGATCCTAGCTCCTCAACCGGGCACTAAAGTTTTCCTCGTATTAATTGAGCTGCCTCGGGAAGTGAAGATCATCTGCACTCCAAGACGGCGAACCCTATTGGAGGGGACTACGGATACCTCGTCGACAACGCCAGACCACCCCGCCCTTGGAAAGTCTGGGGATGATGGTCTGTTCATTGTTTGCCGGTCCACCCGGGATCGTGTCCACCTTGGATCACGCTGGCTGTCTCTGTGAGCTTCAGATCCCATGAGACGAACACACCAGGGATACAACTTAGACCTTTTACTTCTCTGGAGTCTGCATTGAAGTCTAAAGCAAAATGCGGTAAAGTGACAAGTGATGACCGGTCCTATTTGTTACTCAGCGACTACAGCAACCAGGATATAGTTCCAAAGACTTCCAGAGTTCCAACTAACTGCCGTTGATCATGCGCAGTAGACAAACGTGATATGAGAGCTCGCGTAAGCAGACCATTTGCTACACGATTCTAACATGTAACGCATGGCAAGTTTACGAATCTAAAGGGAGAATTGGCGGTCCTAAGCAAACATGCTTGGCAATCGAGGAGTCATTGCTAGGTATCTTGAGATCAAGATCTTGAGCCATGTGGCGGCCTTAGAGATGGATGACATGTCATCCGATGCAACCATAAGATAGCACAGACACACGGGCTGGCTGTTCTGATGTCGACGTGCGTTCCCAAATCTGTGGAGAGAGCTCCCATGATGTAACTGGGGTGAGCTAGAGAGGTCTGTCTAAGCGCAAGTACGTGATATCTGATTCAACTACTACATAGCTGCAGAAACATGTCGTCAGCAACCAATGCTTTGTTTGACTTCCATGGACTAGACGATTAGCGTCTTCCCTCCCAAATCGTGTAGTCCTAGTCTTTATGTGGACAAGATAACGAAAGTGTGGGTGAATCTTGATCGTTGAGTCTTTTATCTCATCGTCGTGTCACACCAAGTGTGTACTCGTCAAGTTGAAGTGTGTGTAGTCTAGCGGTCTGGGCCAGCCTGGTCTCATGATGTCAGCCACAGACCTATCTTTGGAAACTCTGGGCATCAGACACGTGCTTCCCAAGTCACTTTGCCTGCCGTCATGGCTTTGCAGTGAGTCAAAGAGGCGCATGTGAGTTTCACAGGGTCTCAAAATCGACTTCGTACACATGTCACTGCACACGGGTGACGAAGAAATGAGTGTCAGACTACGTTCCTCACCGAGAAGCCTGAACTAGTCGAAATTGAATTTTTACATTGAATCTTAGCCAACTCATGCGGTCCAGACTTTGTCAGAGGCTACCCGATTCCTGGAAAGCTACGCGGATCAGACTCAGGTTTTGTTGTTTTGTCTGAAATATCGCAGAAAGAATCTACAGCGTCCATGAGTCAATTGTTTTCTTATTCGACTCGGTGCCACCAAGAGGCGTTCGAGGCGTTCGTTTCCGTCTTCTACATAGCTCCATGGGCTCTTCGCCAAAGTTCCAGTTCTGTTCTCGAAGGCTTTCTGAATTTTGGTACGCACAGCTAAACATCAGTGCTGAATGTCGTGTTTTCTTGTGCGTTAGTCTTGTGTAAAACTACTCTTAAATTATAGAGGACACTCGACATGGACCCTCTGAGTAAAAAAGTATCAAAGGTGCATTCATGACTGCTCCATAATCGGAACCGTTGGATATTGAATGCTCTTCGAATGCTTGTTAGCGTATTGGTCTTTAAGCATCGATGCCGAAGTTTTGATTTATCGCTGGCATTCTGACTTCGAATCTTGAAGAGATACAGGTTACGATGCTGTCTGGCAAGAAACGGGGCAGATGCGAGGCAATCAACATGGAGTCTTCATTCACTCAATAGTGGCTACTGTTAAAGAGAAAACTGATTGCCCTCGAAATCTGTTCCCCCCTTTGACGGATACACAACTGTGCGCGCTTTGACTTGGAAAGTCGCGAACAATGCATGACTCGTCAATTCAACAAGAACGCTCCATATCTCGCAATATCTCAGGGGAAGGGAAGGATTCTATTACCCAGAGTCTGAAGTATAGAGGGCCCGGAACTTTATTGGAGCTTGGGCTCCATCGCATCCTTGGCAAACATCCGATCTGCTTGAGCCTTGCAGGATGTGCCGTCAAGGTGCTTTGCTGAGACCCACTGAGAGGGTTTTCTGGAAAAGGACTAGAGCTGAAGTGGAAGATAGGAGTTAGTATCCGTAATTATAGGATAAAGATTCCTGGTAAAAGGGAAAGTGCAGGAACATCTAGTTATCTTGCTGCTTCTCTGGTTGAAGACATCGTGAGTTGACCTTTCAGTGACCCTGGGTTTCTAAAGCTCGTCTATCAAACTCAAGCTGCCATAGCCATGTGAACTTGCTACATGAACCTCATGGGCACATCATTATCAATCTTGGTTATGAACTATAGCTGTACATAATCTAAAAGTTCGTGCCTCGATTTCACAGATCACCGGCTTAGATTGTCCTACTTTGTCAAGTCTAGATGCATCCTATCCTGCATATTCTTAACGTAATACAACACTGTGGAACTTTTGGAGAAATAGGCATCGTCAAGTGGAAGTTGGCAGAATATGACGATCTGAATCGGGATTTCCAACTTGGTGATGGACTCAATTAGCCAGTGGCGACAAAAACCTCTAGCGGAGAGCACATGTATCTGTGTTCCAATGAAAAGCTCCAGAACTCTGCGATCCGAACTACCAGGATGCTCACAAGCTGAGTCGCTTTACGCCATCTTCTATCCGCGTCTCGTTATGACTTTATACGATAAGTTCTTGCTCCTTGACATTGTCAAGATATTGACTTGGAGCTTATGTAGAACCTATTCCCCCGGATCCTATGTCACTAGCCGGAGCACCTCAGCATCAAGTAGACGACAAGATAGACTAATGTACATCAGCCTTTTCTTAGAAAATTATCAGAAATAGTATCCAATTTCTGGGCATCTTCTCCGCATTTTATGACATTAGAAAAGCTTATGAAGAGTGAGGTATCTTAGTATGAGTGATGCGTAACAATCCTACTGATAAGAATGCTGTTAATTGACAGTTGGGAGCTTGGGATGTGTTGATCACCCGATCACTTTGCTATCCACTTAAGCACTCACCAGAAAGGTTCGAGGTGAATTAAGAGTATTTAGGTGGTAATGTGTGGAGCTCAGCATCGAGATAATTGTGCTGTTTAACTCACCTGGACGACTTTCCAAGAAATGCTTGAGGAAAGACAGCCAGCTGACTCAAGACAAGACAACGCTGATACTCGTGGTTCATGATAACTCAAGGCCGGTATTTCACATATACAAAAACTCATGAGCAACGTTGATGTTCGAACTCCCCCCTACGAGTTGCAGACCAACACATCACAACAAGTCCACAATGAACCAGCTGCGCGAAGCATCTGGACCGTCTACTCCGTTAATGTCCAAGAGTGTGCAAGTGCTTTTTCAAGTTCATTAGAATTTTCATCGCATCGACAGCAGTCTTAACGTCCAATATAATAGTACATGAGCACCTTGAAGTGAGAAGTTTGTGACCAAACATGCCCGTCACTTGAGTCCAGACCTCCTACCTTGTAGTCGATGACAAGTCTTTCAGACAGGAAAAGAACAGCCCAGACGTGTATTCAAGACTCGGCTATGGACATAGATAAGAACATAGCAAGAGTTGGCTTCCATGAACGCATGCAAATCACGGTCTACGAAGTCATTAAATGATCGGCATTTAGATAGGTAGGCACGACTTGAAACATCTTAAGCTTGATCACCATCTTGTTTGACACCTTTGCGTTTCGAATTGTAACATATCTCTTGTAAAGACTCATATCTATAGGCTTATTTAATTCATCACTTCGAATTTTAACAGTTTAATCAGGGAGGAATGGAAGCGTAGAAAACTAGCAATGAGCCCTCGGGGATGAGAGGCTTTGCAGTGTATTTTCCATGGGCGTTATAGACATACCACCTCCGCAATATTCGTCGACTTCGAGGGATTGCTCTATGAACGGACCCCTTCGTGCGGACTACTCCAATATGGCGGGATGAAACGGTAAGATACACCAGACCTATTAGAAGCTGATATAGCCAACGAGGCCGCCATGGTCTTAATAATCTCATGACTTCCTCGAAGTAGAAAGCCAACAAAAAACTCCCCCATCGCCCGCTGTAGCCGAAATGTGATGACGACATGCCAAAGCCGAAGCTACCTCCCGCTGTCCGTAGACCCCAAAGCCCACCGAGAGATCTCCAAACCGATGCAGTGCCGTTGTTTTGATGATGATGATAATGATAATGATGCCAGCCCGCCGGCTGAACCCTTTGATGCAATGCCCCAGTGACACCGAAGCACATCCAATGTGGGAAAGGAGGCGTCCAATCCCAGGAAAATCAAAAACACAAATCTAAAAAAAAACCCCTACATCGCCTTTATCGGTATGCGGTGATCGGTGATCTCATGCGTACTCGTCGCCTCGCTCGTTTCGTGTCGTCAGTCTTGCTTCGTGCTCTTGATTCTTTTCCTTCATAAATTTGCCACTCATGGCTTCGGCGCGTCGAGCGGTTTTCTTCCATAGACTGTCCTGTGGTTCAGATAGGAGTGGAAGTCCCTTTCCTTGACGTGCGACCGTACGTCCAACAAGAACATCTCGATCTGTATCTCGGTCCATCCCAGGGCTCTGAAAGGCCTTGTCGCCAGACCCTTGAGACCTTCCAAGATCGTTTCCCGCATCAATATGCCACACTCGCGCAGCTCAGGCCTTGCTGGCCAGTCGCCGATGGGACATTTCCTCCTGTCCTCTTCCACATTCTCGAAACCAGCGGCCCGCATCTCATCGGCGGCGGCGCGAATTCCATGCATTTCTGATCCAAGCACTCTTAATCCCGCGTCGAGGTACTGCGTGAAGACTCGGAAGCCGTACCCATCTCCGTCTGGGCAGGACTGGTCGTCGCACAAAGGGAAGAACTCGAGTTCTTGTATTTCAAACCAACCACCAGGCTTGAGGTGCCTACGAGAGTTCAGTCTCTTGTCTTCAGGTAGTATTGTTCGATAGCTTGAGGAGGGGATGTGAAAATGAGTTGAGGAGTTTACCTATAGGCGCGTTGCATGAGATCGTTGCGATCGCGAATGGAGTGCAGGGTATGTCGCAGATGGATGAAATCAAAGTACTCTTCGTCTAGATCCCATCCATTTTCGTGTTCAATATCGTCGACCATGAAGTGACAGTTGGGAGGCACTTCACTTGGCTGAATCGGAGATAAATCGATGCCGAGAAACGTAGAGTTGGGATGCATATCGGCGACTACGGGGTCACATGTAAGTTTGACCGCTTATCATAAACGTAGCGAGATCGTAATGGTGTGAGAAGAACGGTGTGAAAGTGAATCGTATGACGGCAAATGAAAGCGTCTTGAGGACTTGGAACTTACGTTCAATAGGCCAGTGACCGGGTCCAGTTCCTGTGAAGAATGGTGTTAACTCACTGCGATTCACAGCATATCCTAAGATGTAAACAAACGGCTCGGTGATGACGTCGCAAGATTCTGGCGTTGTTCTCTTCATTGCCGGGGCATCATGAACAACGTTGTGATGATTCTTGCAGAAGAAAGCGTTCATAACGTGGCGGCAGGTATTTGCCACGATGATCTCAAGTACGTCACCACCATGGTGCCTCACATGAAAAGCTTTCACATACCCAGATCCAGGACTTCGGCGCCTCTTGCCATCAGGTCATCGACAGGGGAAAAGAAGTACCTCCCACTCAGCTCAATGCTGATGATGTGCTTCATCTCGTCGCGGTCCTGCTCAATAGCATCGTTGGGAAATGCATAACGTCCTGCGCGGTAGGCGTGATATCGTAGTCGGTTCTCGTACATGTGCTCTCTCACACTGTCGGTCAAGCTCTCGGTGTCGTACTCATCGCCATTATGAGAACCGACAGTGATAGCTGTATCGGTGGAACCGGGCGGTGACATGACGGCCGGGCCTGAGGTTGCCGGAGAAGGGGGGCCGCCGAGTTTAAGCCGCTTTTCGGGGGGTTCTTGGTCTGAAGGCGGGCCGCGAGCGGACTTCACCAAGAGATCTCTCAGTTGTTCTTCGCGTAATGAGTTTGGCGGCGAATTCATTGTGGACGTGAATTATCTGCTTGTTGCGCTTCGTACCCGACAGACGCCAGCCTGAGTCAAATGTTCGAACCTAAGCGTACACGAACTTGACTGTCGTCGGGCGTGGAGAAAGGTCCTCGGCGACGGGCGCCTGACTTGTCGGGAAGTTGATGGCAGTGCGAATTGGCAATGCGAAGCGATCCCAATCCAAAACCTTGGCTTTCTCAACGTCAGAGAGCTTTCCAGGGATGGAAAATTCTAACCAGGGACCCCTCCACCAAGACCAAAATGCCGGCGATGACGTCCCAGATTGGCAGCCAGGCTTGTCTGTTTCCAACTGTCAGATCAGAAAAGTCCCGAAGCGGCGTGCGGCGTGGGGAGCGGTCGAACCGCTTGTGGATAGAGAGATAATCAGGATAGGGAAGATGTTGGACGAAAACGTCGGTTTGTTTGGAGGTGTGGAAGCGGGGAGGCGAGAACGAATGATGGGAAAGCAAACTTTGCGCTGCCTGTCTTGGAGAAGAGGAGGATACTGACAGGGGAAAAAGGAATAGAAAACCACTGGAGCGGATGACAAGGAGGGACCCGAGACAATGGAAGAGGGTTATTTGGGGTTGGTGTGCGTGCGCTTTGTTCGGGACGAGATAAATCGCGGACGCGAGCAGCGAAGGGAAGGATGGGAGGTAAGGGGATCAGGGATCGACTTCAACAACTGTTTGTTCGGGATTTCTGGCATGTCTTGCGACGGGACAGGCTTGGTGTTAAGAGAGAAAGGGTATGGTGGTTTGGACGGCTCGGCATCAACTTTGACATGGCCCGTGAGGGTGCCTCAGAAATCTGAATGACTTCCTCGACTGGGGGGAAACGAGAAGGGGGTCGTCCCATAGACTAAGAAAAGTCGCCAAGGTACGTACTAGCAAGGTAGCCGAAGGAGCCCGGTACCAGAGAAGGCGGCGGATGGCGGACAGGCTGAGAATGAGATGGTGTTTGTGGATGACCTTTTGGTATCAGGGGTGGGGGATTCAGGCTTCGTCTAGAGCTATGTAACCTGCAACCTGTCTAGCAAACTTCGACCGTCGACTAGCGTCCGTCTAGAAGAGCGGTGTTCAAGTCTGACGCGACAAGACTTTGTGTGCTCTCGGCGGTCGTCGTCGTCGTGGCTGGGGTGTGAACAGCGACGATTCGACGCAACGGAATGTGGTGAGATCGGGTTGTTCGCCGAATGCCCTGTGCGGGGGAAGAGGTTGTCGACCCTGGCAGGTATCTCGAATCCTTCAAGTTGACAGGTGATCGATAGCTCAACAACGCTCCCGGTAGATCGAGGCAAGACTGGGAGACAAGGTCGCAAGATAAGTCGCAGAAGGAATCCTGGGCTGGTAAATGATGACGTGGGGAATCTCGAGGGCCCGACAGTATGGCAACGTTGAAGAACACGATGGTGAAAACAAAGGTGAAAAGGGAGCGATTATGTATGTGTTTGGTGTCAGTGGTCCGAAGGCAAGGGACAATGAGTGCGAGAGAGAGAGGCAGGCAACAGAATGTAGACTTGAAGGAAACATGGATGTTCGAGTATGGACGATTGGCAAGGTCCAGGTCTTTACAGCTCCGCGTCCCGTCCCTGCACGGGTCGCTGTGGCCCTCTCTCTCTCTCTGTCACTCTTGCTCTCAGGAAGTACGGAAGTGAACCTACTAGACACTAAGGCAGGGAAGGAAAGGTACATGAGGGTCGATGGGTCAAGGGAATGTACATTGCTTCGCCCAGGTACAAGTGGGAGAGTGGCACTTGCGCTCTGCTCTGCTCTGCTTCGATACCTACCTCAGATGCTACAGCAAGGCTTGGATGACTTATACTTGCAGGGGCGGGTAATGCTTTCCCGCTCGATACCCGGGCTGTGGTTCTCTACAGGCCAGGGTTAATGATGGTCGCTGCCCGACAACTAAATGACTATAATTTTTTGATGACTTTACAGCTTCACGAGGACGATAAAGATGAAGATGATTAGGAAGATGAGAGAGAGAGAGCTCAAGGAGTGTGTGAACCTGTCCTTGGCAATGTTTGGCACCAAGCGAGCTTACCATGCTTACTGCGCAAGACAAGACAGTCTCGACAGCTCTGATGAGCTAGCGAGCTACCCATAGGCAAGTTGTCTCGAATTTGGTTAGCTCGTCAGCCGCCTACTGTTGCTCGAGTGTGCCTAACGCCCATCAATCTGCCCCTGGGGCCTGGGGGGGGGGGGGCCACTGGGGTGTGTGTTTGTGTGTGAGTGTGTGTGTGTGTGTGAGTGTCTCCCATTCAGATACGACGGGCTGGGCAAGGAACGAAACAGGCAGGGTACAACATACAGACCTGGCCACTGTCAGTGGGGTGGCTGCGCACATCAGTGGTGCGGGCAGCGGGAGAGGAGGGTAAGGGCATCGGCGTCGGAGGGGAGGGGAAGGAATCCTTCAAAACAAGCTGTCGGGTCAGACCTGAAGACGTAGGGACCCGGGAATGAGGAACGAAGGCGTCGTGATGGACCTATGATTGGCTCAAGTCAGGGATTTGGGGGATGAAGCATGTCTGTTTTGCACCAGAATTGGCATCACCCTGCCGTTGCGTCTATACTGGGTATGTAGTACAAGCACAGCGCATACATACACAATGAATACAGCAGCGGGACAGGCAGGAGGCATGACGGGAAGAAGAGACACGAACGTGGCCCCATGTGGGAGAGCACATGGTCCGTCACAACATCAGCTCATTGAATCAGTATAAGACATGCTTCGCGGCGATTCTCCCGTCCGTCTGCTCGTGCAGCACGAGATAGGATATGATGGGCCGTGACCAAAAGGATGATGGGAAGAAAAAGTGAACATCGTGAGGGGAACACAGGAAAAGGGTTCAAAAGAGGGGATGGAGGGGGGAAACTAGTGTAAACAGTCTGGAAGTGGGATTCGGTGAGGTTGTAGCTGAAGTGGAGGGGTGCAAGGCACGTTGGGGTTAAGGTAAGGTGACTTTTTGCGATAGGGCATCCGTACTACCCCAAGAGTCAAGACAACGCCGGAATGGTTCTTAGGTTTTGAAGATCGAGGAAGAAGAGGGGGGGTTCTTGCGAGCACTTCCGGGTCCTCTTGTCCTTGTAAGGTTGCCAAAGTGCAGCTCCGAGAAACAATCCCAATGTGCTGTGCGCTGGCAGACGTGGCTTGCCTTAGGGCTGCGACCATGGCCGCGGTGCCGTGGTGCCACGGCAGATGGGCGAGTCAGGAGCCGTCAAAACCCTTAATGAGAACGGGTGATGATGTGCGGCAGTAGGGCTCCTTTTCGAACCGGAACGGTAAGCGCATGTTGTTTCTGAGAGATAGCCGTTCACCGAGTGGAGAGATATCCATTGCCAGCCGCTATGCTCTGTACATATCCGTACAGAGTACAGAGTATCCTTACTCTTGTAGGCAAACGGATGTGAGCCAAGACGATGCGTGCGTAATGAGCGGAGCGTCTACATGGTGGCATAATGGAGACTGGACATGAATCTGCATGTGCTTCGTGTATGCGCAGTGTCAAGACTCGGGAGGTAGACCGATAGTCGAGAGAGAAGAATGTGAGATAGGGCGAGATAGCAACGGGAAAGAGGAGCCGGAGGCAGACTCTGAGAAGCACATGATGAGGCGTGGCCAGTCGTGATGCCAATGAATGTCGACATGTTCTGTACTGAAGAGGGGCAACTGGAGCTGCTGATGGGGAACTCTCCTGCGGACGTCCATCGACCTGCTTGCTATGCGGATTATCGTCGGAGGGAAGTCCTTCAAGACTAACCTGCGCAACGATGACCCAGGACTGCTGCTGCTACGGCTAGGACATCCTCCTGTACCGTACTTACTGTGTACTTAACTAGGCGCAGACGTACGGAGTAGGGGGCCCGCCGACCCAAGGGAATGGGAACATCAGTTCCTCTAGCAGCAGCAGCGCAGCAGAAGCAAAGCAGACGCAAAGCAAGTGCCCTGCCCTGCTCGCCTCGCCTACACTCTACTATGTACCCTTAGCTGCTCTGCTGCACTGGGAGGAGCTGCGGATGGGAGGAGCACCAGGAGTAACCTCGACCTGGAACGTGCAGCGTCCTGGCCGCCTCTCTGCCCCCCCCTTCTCGTGGATCCGGGCAGGCAAGGCAAGCCGCAAAGGCAAAGACAAGGCGGAAGTACCTGCGGGTGTCGAGGTACATCGATCACCTGTTGACTACTGTTCTCTCTCTCTCTCTCTTCCTCTCCCTTCTCGTCCAAGGCCCTCACCCCTCCCAACTCCCAGTCAGTGTCAGTGTCACTCACTTCCCTGGGGCCCTTGGCTCGGACGTTTCCATGGTACAGGGCATGCTTATCTAATCCACTTCTATTCTCCACTTGTGTTGGACAGGTACAAGCTCATTTTCAAAGCCCGGAACCGGCAGGGCCCCCAAGACGAATCGAGGATTTTCGCAGGGAAATCAAAGTTGACGGAGAGTTCCGCAATAATCATCTCGACGACTCTAAGTCTATCACGGTAGATGTCACGAGTCTAGGACTTTCTGGTCTGCGATGCTATCAGTACGTCTGTCAAAAGGCCTGCCCATCACTCTAGTAGTGTCGGCACCTTCGCGTCTGACCAAGTCTTGGCCTTCGTTCACTTCGCCATGCCATTCGACCTTGTGGCAGGTTTCGATGGAGCCCGCAAAGGATCAACACCTCGTCAATGAACTCTATTCTGTCTCGAACCAAGCTGCTGGGATGAAGCGCCATGAACCTGCAACAAGCGGCCGACAGTACAGTCAAACCACCTACCCGAGAGAAGGGGAGCTCCTGGCAAACGTAGCACCCCACGAAGAGTCAAGAGTCAAGACTCAAGACCCAAGACCCAAGAAGCTCAAGAGTTGGGAGAAAGAGCACGGAGCACAGAGCGCCGAAGCTCGGTCGAAACTGAAGGCCGGGGCCGTCGACCCGTCGGTACCGTCAAGATGGCCGACCGTCTGACGGTCATGTTTTGCGGCTCTTCGGTTTCTGATGGGGACCCCCGTCTCTGAAGTCTCCAGCAAGATCGAGCCCAGAAAAGATCACACAGATGCATCCGTTGAACTATGGGCCCGCAGAGATTGCGCGAGATTGCGCGATGTCCCGAAGAAGAAGAAGAAGCATACCACTATCGCTGGACCCCACGAAGCCCATCAACCCATAGGCGAAAATCTGGATGGGCCACAGCAAACGAACTTGAGATGATCGATATCATTCCACTTCTCGTGCGGCAGGATTCTCTGCCCAAAGCTGCCAGTGTTTTTCTGCCCACCGACTTCCCCCGACACATTGACCGAGTGCCGAAGCTTAGCAGTCCAGTCCGTTGGGAAGGAAGAAAAGCAAGAAAATGTTTCGACAACTTGGCGGCCTTTCACTCAGCTGTCAGTGTCACAGTCCTATGTCCGTGACCAAGTCCACCAGCAAGGACCATCCATACTTTCCGTCGTCCATCAAACGGGCGCAAAGTCCGCACTACCATGGTAAAGGAAGGCCGCTCAGTGATCAATCATTCGCGCAGTGTGAGGAAAGCCTCACTTCTGACTCTTCCAGGGTTGCTTTCAGAGGTACATGCTGACAGCGTTGACGCTTGACGGATGCTACAATGGCACAGTTCAAGCATACCGATGAGCAGAGCAGGGCAAGGTTTGGAGGTCTTGGCTCCCGAGAAGTGGTCACTGGCAGTCGTTGACGAGAAACCCATGTCCATGCTCCCGGACCCGGGCTGCCCCTCCTCGTCGACGCTGCTTGGGTCTTCCCCTCCTCCTCCCAATCCAGCAGAGCGCTGCCCACAATTGCTCAAGTCTTTGTCAGATCTCACAAAAAACCTTGCAGCAGCGGTTACGGTCAGAGAGGGTGGAGGGAAGAAGCGTCGCTGTCTGGTCCGTTTGTCCTGCATCGAGCTCAATCCGTCGATTCGACTGGAGAGAGGAGAAAAAAAGTAAATATGAAGCTTTTCTCTAGCCACGAAGATTCTGGGAAGCCCAGGTTTTGCTTGGGTGGCCTTTCCTCTGCTCTGTGGAATTCTCCCCCTCATCTTAACGTTCCACACAAAGCATGCGTCAAACCTGACAGCCCGTAACTCAAGTATGACCTGATAGTCACCCGCCACATGGAGGTTACGTTCGGAGAAAAACACGAGACCCAGCACGTTTAAAGAGACTTCAATCTGCACTAGAGCATATCCCGTCCGTTACGAGTGTGTGTGTGCGTACGGATACCTACCGTACAGAGAGAGGTACGGAGAACAGGTGCAAAGTGAGCGCCGGAAGAACACACTACCCAAAGAAAGAGTGGGACTTTAGATTTCGGGATTTGAACTTGTCCCTTCTGTGGGGGCTGAGACCCAGATTGTCCTTCTTGGCGGTACAGGGAGGGTCGAGAAATCGAATGGGTTTTGGTGGGATACTCAAAGGGGGCATGCCGAGGTCGAGAAGAGAGCAGACGGGTACATGGACAGTACTTGACTCTGCTTCCTTCTCCTTGACGTTATCCATGTTTCTCTCTCATGGAGGAAATGTCACAGCCTGGTATCCCAACACCCCTTTCACTCCCTGTTCCTTGGATCCTCTTTCCCCTTTGCCCACTGTTAGTACTGCTAGACACCCCCTAGACGGAAAGGGACATGAGACGGATAAAGCGCTGCAACTTTACGAATACAGAGTACTTGGTCTGCACGCCTTCAACGGACAACAGGGCAGCTAGGGGCCCCAGCCATCATTGTGGATGTTCCCAGAGGAATGGCACGCTGGGCCGGGACTCGGGAGGAAGCTTTTCTTGGGAGAAGGGGGGCCGGCCCATCGAGGTCACTCTCTCCGAGTCTATCGGATCCGCATGTATTCTGTAATTCACTGGCTGGGAGATGTTGACGTTTACGAGAGGAGGAGCTGATTTATCCCTCAAAGACTTGCTCAGCATTAGTTATGGTCAGACGTATTCTATTGTGAAACCAGAGACTTTGCAAGCTCCTCACAACCAAGGAATCTGAATTCAATAACTCAGCGACTTCATGCATCCGATAGAATGCTGGCATTGGTAAGCGGCAAAGTCCATGGAGGGGGCTTCGATTGTGTTTCTTTCCAACCAAAAGTCCTTCCTTTGCAGCGAAGATCGCATGCCTCTACGCCGCTCGTCACTCGGCAGTCGGCAGTCGCATCGTTCTAGCCTTTCAGGTGAGTGGTCGTTTCTCCAATAGTCCAATCCTTTTCCTATCTACACCTGGCGTACTGCATCCAGGGCCCACGCAAAATTTGATACTTCAAAGTTCAGAGTTCTCTCTCTAGTACTGATACAAACCGGAGTACGGAAAGCGATCATGGCTATACCATCCTATCCATCCATGCAAGTAGCTTTGATATTACACGTCGTGACTTCCCGCGCCATGCAAGCGATTGCCATTCCATTGCATTATTACAACCCGTTGAATACCACGCTCGGATGCGACCTCCCGGATCCCAAACGGAGCCATCCCCATGACCAACAACAACCCCCGTCTTTACCCATCTGTTGTCACTCACATCGACATCCCGTTCATCGGCCGACACAGGGCGACATCGTCTCGTCTCGTCTAATATGGCGTCGACCCAATGGCAGTTGTTGCAACTGTAAGTCCCCGGCTTGACCGCCGGCCGCTGTTGCGTCTGGGTGCCGCCAAGGCAAACTCCGCGACTCTCGCGATTCGTCCCTGTTTCCCCTCCAGGGCATATCATTTCGGTCCCGTCTTCTTCGCCCACCCGATCCTCAGCATCTACTTACCGTCCGGAGCGAACGGGCGTTCGGTCGTCTTGCTAGCACCGGGAATAACGACCACTGCAGATCTCCGTCAGCTCATTTCACATTTTTGCCTTCGCACCGTCGGCTTCAGATCAACTCTCCTATCCACCCTGGATGGGACAAGAGACTGGAAATCATGAGATGACCCAGACAGCCAAATCAAGTCAGGACCAGACGGTATTGAGATGGATGGCAAGCTGCGACGCTCTAATCCAACTGTGAGGTTCATATGATCTCTTAGCGTCCCGGGCGTCCGCAGCTTTTCGACTCGTGCCTGCTGGTCCGTGGTTCAGCCTAAGCCTCTCTCTCTCCCGCAGTAGGGAGGATCAGAGTCAGTTGCGCTACTTTGGCCCTAATTTGCGCCCCCATTGTGTCAACTCATCTCTTGTCGCCATCGCGGATCTTGATTCGTAGAGCATGGCCGTGGCATGTCACAACGTGGTCGACAATGTGTAATTAGCAAAGCCATCTTTTCTTTGGAATCCCATCCCAGGCGAAACAAAAGGCCTAAGCTACCTTAGCTGCTTAGTCTCAGCCCCCCTCCCTTCCCCTCGAATCCAAAGAGACAAAATGTGCTCGTCCAAGGGGACCTCTGAGATGGAACTACGTGCTAGTCACCGCCCGTGAGCCGGGGTCCCGAGCAAGTTCCATGGCATTGGACGCGACGATCTGAAGCCATTGCTTTTTGGCCTGGACTTTGACTGTCGATCGCCAACCACTACCGGGTCTAACACTGCGTTTTCTCCTAATAACCACGACTAAGGCGGTCAAACATCGCAGCCGCCGTCTCACACCCATACGTGCTAGACAGCCTCGAACGCTGAATACCGATTACTGAACATTACCATTACCATATGTACTAAAAACCATCGGAATGGTCTCGCACCAATTGCGATACCATTTACATTACAGCATATTAGGGCAACACGATATTTCGGCCGTACAAGCGGAAGCGCACGCGGTTTACTCTGCTCTGACCGCATGCCACCCGATTTCGTTACCAGATAGGCTCTTTTGCGTGCTTATCCCACAAAGTTTGATGACCCGACGACACAGCCATCATACCTGTCTGGCACAAGCTTACAGACACGTAAGGACATACATGTCTCCATGCTCAGCCGAGCTGCAACCTCTTTAACCCCTCTGGTCCAACAGGTTCCAAAACGCCACTAGCAAATCAACCCAAATTGGCGCAATGAAGATCTTCGGAATCATCGGGCACTACCAAGGAGTTTTTGGGCCGAGGGATCTCTCTCCCGAACTTTACAAATCTTACCAGACCCTTATCCTCGGAACATGAGCAAATGCACAGCATGACGACGGAAGGGGGGAACCGCGATGCTTGTGACAAACGCACGTCAAGCTACAAACGGGCTCAGCCTACGTATATGCGCGCACCATGTAGACATGACTCAAACCACAGGCGAGACAAGATCAACGTTGGCTATTCCCAAGCCTCACTCATGGCATTGCCCTCGCTCTCGCGCTGAGCAACGCCCGGTCCCGACATCATGCCGCAGAGGCGCATAGTAACTGCATCTCTTTCTACGGATACCTCTTCGACGCTCACCGCATTTGGCGACGTGTGTGCGCGCGGTCCCAATCGAAGGGCTATTGGGTGGTTCCTTGTCTCGTGCCTGCAGTTACGGGCCACTATCCCCTCTGTCGGGTTACCTGTAGGCTGTCTGCAGATTGTTGTGTATGTGTGTTTGTGTGTGCGCGTGTGTGTGTGCTGCTTTCTCTCTCATATCAACGGACGGCTTGGCTGCTTGAATCCTTCGGGTTTCGCAGCCTGTCAAAGGTCTCCAGAACGGTGGATCGCATATCCGTCCGTACAGCTGTGGTCCTGGCTGGCTGGGGTCTGTCCAGCATCTGGTGCTGGGCAATGGAAGCCGGCCGGCAAAGTGTTTGTCAAAGTTACCCCTGTCGTTCTTCTCGTCTTTCCGTGCTGCCGCGCCCGCGCAGTGCGCACAAGTTGCACACCCACGATGCCCAGGACCGCACTAAGCACCCGCCTCAAAACTTATGGTCGAGCGGGGGTTTCCTCACGATCATCTTGGTGGACGTACGCATCGAGTAGGAAATGAGGCCATGGCTGCTTCTCAGAGTCGTATTCGATGTGTGTGTACGGTGGCTCTCGGCCAGCCGTTCCACTCCGACAACTTTCTGGATCGAAGCTGCTCCCCCCACGATATTGCAAATGACATCGACCCAAGGCGGGCATACACGTTCTCAGGCTCTGCTCTCCTCGCAGAAGCATCTCCATCATAGGCTTGGTCTCTCGGGGATGGTTCGTTCAGACAGCAGCTTCCCGTCATAAGCTGTGCTGCCTGTCATCTCTTTCTCACATTAACCGGACGTAGGGTACGCTATCCACCGACCTAACGGATGATGGCTGAAGTGCCGTCCAGTCCTTTTTATCCAACAGGACGGCACACCAAAAACGCCACAGCTCTGCCTCTCGGGTCTGGCCTTCCATCTCTGCGTCTCGCTGCCCTCAACATCCATTCATTCATCGCGACCCCTTTCCCCGAGTGGGTTATTGTTTCCAACCGAGTGGTCCCCCTTGGACCTGCACCTGCAAGCGATCCCGAGGCGAGCAGTACCGTGCCAACGCACTGGCGAGACTCTTCCCGCTTGTGCCGCTCGATTGGGATGACTCCATTCAAGCAGAGACGGACGAACATGGCGGGACCTACTTCGTACGTATCCCGTAGTGTAATGACCTTAGTGCCTCCATTCCGAGTTGTGGAGGCGTGCCGCCATCCAGGTGGGGTTTTTGGTCAGAATGTTTGCTGGTTCCGCGCATTGTGCGACATGCAGATGACATTAAACGGCCGCAATTACGCGCGCGACTTGGAACCTGGCGTGAGTGAATCTTTTGGACGCAATGGTATCCTGACTTGTTCATTGCAACACAAGAAATAACACCGAATAGGAACGTGGCCGGCTGAAGGAGAACCTCCACAAACCGTCACGATAATCTGCCACAGTCGTATTCCATCCAGCCATGTCCTGGCAGTGACCCATCCCATGGGTGTGTGACATGTAGGTATGGCCATGCACCTCGTGATCGTGTTTCCCGACGCCGGCTAGAGCAAACAAGACAACAACAACATCATTTGCTTATGCGTACGTACTTGCCTACATACGGCCGTGGGAAGCCGGACGAGACGCCATTTCCCCTTTCCTCCTCCCTGGCATACCTGTTCTTTCTTTGACCGCTAGAACGGGCTCATACGATAAAATCCGAGGGGATGGTTAAGCTAAGCGGCCTTGACTGGCGCGGTCGAACTCTATTCCAGCCGCAACGAGAAAGCAAGGAAGCCAAGTCAAGCCAGCCCGCTACGGCGTCAGGTGGGCGTTTGCGAGTGACTCTCGAGTCTCATGTCTCGACACTTCCATGCCTTCTGTGCTTCTATGTCTCTATTTTATGTCTGATCAGCGGATCCAGCCGTCGAGTGATTCACTCTCCCTCCGAATCTTTGCGAGAGGCGTGCAGATGTAATTATAAATGCGTCGGGAAACCAGCTGCCAAGCTGCTTCTCCGCCTCCTCCGCCTTGCTCTCCTCCCCGTTCTCCTTCTCCTCCGCGCTGCAGTCCCTCCCTTCGAGCATGACCGCCAACGCTCTCGCGCACATCCAGCAAAACACCATACCGTGTCCCTGAAAACTCGCGCAAACCCACAGTCCTTCCTCGCCCGGCACCTCGCCCACGAATGGGAACCCGTCGGGGCTGAAGCCCATGATGCCCGTCCACTCGGCGCGCACCCTGCCGCCGCCCTCGCCCTCGGGGTCATCGTCGCCCCAATCGTCGCCGAAATAGCGCGGTGTCGTCTCGCGCAGGTACGCGCTGATGACGGGGTTCAGCCGCGAGTCATCCGTCGTACCGTACTCGCCTAGCCCTTGGTCGGGAGCGCGGACTAGGCCGCCGCCGATGACAATATCGCCGGCGAACTGCGTGCCTGCCGGTTTGGGGATCATGTACTCGTAGCCGGCCTCGTAGATGAAGCTGTAGGTTGTCGCGAGGCCCGCCTTTGGCATGTTGGAGCCCGGGCGGAGAGCAGTGATTTGGCCTCTCATTGGGACGATGGCTTCTTGGAAGCGTGGGTGGAGGGATGCGGTGTAGCCGTTTGTTGCGAGTATGACGCGGCGGGCCTTGATTTGTCCTTTTGGTGTCTCGACTATCCAGCGGTGGTTGTCCGTGGAGACACCATGTTGAACTTTCTTGACGCTTAGTGCCGGTGTCTCTGTGAAGAGCTTCATGCCTTTGTCGACGCATAACTCCAGCACGTCGGTGGTGAAGCGGTATCCCGAGATGCTTCCGGCTTCGTATCCGATGCCTCCATATAGCCCTTCTTTTGCAACGTGAAACCGGGTCTTCATCTCCTCAACGTCATAGAATTCGTACTTTGAGGCGTCGTCGTCTGGCATGGTTTTTGTCATCGCCTCTATGGCCTTCTTGGCAGCTTCCCACTGCGCCTCGTCGTATATCGCGTCGACGGTCTGGCAGGGTCTGCTCTCCGTCTCCTTGTCTTTGAGATGTGACGCGGCAAAGGCGTGAACCGCTCGGATGTTTGCGAGTTCGAGACGGGCAATGAGACAAGCTGCTTCAGTCCCAAGTGTCTCGGCGTGATGAAGGAATGATCGGTAGGATGCGGCTTTGGTATGGCCGCCATTGCGACCCGTTGCACCTGAGGTAAGGGTGCGAGCCTCAAGCATGGTGATGTCCGGGGGCGAAGCCGATCCATCTTTTGAGGAAAGGAGGAAGTGCGCTGTGGCCGCGCCAGTGATGCCACTTCCTATGATCAAAGTATCGGTCTCTGAGGGTGGTGATGGGCTGGAGTTGTAGGTTGAGAGACGGGAGAGCGGCGAGTGCCAATAGCTGGGCGTTGGGTTCGGGACTGGGAGGGTAACGGGAATACGGGCTCTCTCGTCCATGATTGATACGGACGAACGAGTGGATTGTATTATATTATCCTCGGACTTGAGCTCAGATTTGACTTACGTCCTTGAACGAATATGAAAGCGATGAGGAAAAGACAAATGGGAACGTTGAGTTAGATTCGGGATTGATAGCTGCGGGGGGATTTGTGAGGTTGCTGTTGACGTCAGACACCAGATGAAGAGTTCTCCAGTCTCGCATTCATGTCAATCTGCTGTGTTATGTTATCCAACGTCCCTCACGAATTCGAGTAATGTAGATATCACAGCATCCGGGGGTTGTGGTGGACGAGAGTGCTTGTCCCTCGGTAGGAATCTCGTCTCCCCCACTCAAGGCGATATGGCAAGTCAATGCGGACGATGATCGGTGCGGGGTTCCGGGCCCGGTGGTCCGCATAAACATGCCCGTTTGGGTATCGGCGCATCCCGGCTATGCCTGGACCACGGCGCATCTCGTGTTGATCACGTCTTTGACATGACTGCGAATATTCAAATGCAAGGCTGTGTATGATTTTATAATGGAATTTGTAATGTATCCAGAAGCATCAAAACTTGAAAAGAGAGACCCTCTTGGCAGTAAGGCGCATACGAAGCCATGGGCATTCAACTCTTTGACCATCCCAGCATTTGCACTGGGAATGCCCTCAGCTACCATGTACGACCGCACCCATTGGAAAAGTCGAGATTTTCTGCCATTTGGATTAGTTGACTAAAACGGCCGTATGGAATCGAATGTTTGGCTTTCTCTCCATTACTAAAATAACTGCAAGTCCATCCTCGCTCAACACCGCGCCGTCGCCCCCCTCTCTTTTCTGCTCTACCTCTACATTGCCCTCACTCTTTCTCTCACGCCTCGTCTGCTCTTAACGAGACACCTTTCCTCTTCAAGTAAAATGCTATCTCTTGTTTCTTCGACTTGCCCTACTGTGCGCAGCCTCCAGGTCGAACCAACAAGGCCTTGCATGGGTACACTGCCGCTTGACGACCGGCTCAGGGGCCTTTTGTACAGGCTTACTGCCAACATGCATGTGTAGGAACCAAGCGCATCCTCGCCGCCTCAACCCCATCTGGACCCGAAAAGATAAGAGGGGCTTGCTGCAATCCCTTCACTCGCACTTGAGCATCAGCTTCACCAGTGAGGCTTTTGCACGGCTCACAGATGGTACACGTACCACAACCTACTCAGGGCCAAGTGATGGAGTTAGAAGAGCAGTGATCAGCTCACTTATATCAGGCACGATCATCCCGATGGCCTCTATCTACGGCAACGCCAGTTGGAATCTGGATTTCGAGGGCCCAGACATCCGATGCTCTGCTCTGGATGCAGATGACGAGCTGCGCATCAATGTCACCAAATCAGCAACTGAACGCTGTTCCGATGCTTATTGTTATCGGTACATATCCTGGATGCCGGAATCAACTACAGACCTTTCATCATTTTGGCCGGACAAAAAGGATTCCACCAGGGACGCGGTTTCTGGGCCCCGAGATGCTCCAATATCCTTATACGTTGTCGAAAACAACGACGATGGGTTGTCTGACTCCAACATGTTGGTTCTTGATTCGTTCACGAAATGTACGCTGTATAGTGCTTCATACCAAACAGAGTTCTCATATTGATCCGGAGCTCAGGAGATTAGCACCATAACGATAGCGAATGAGCCCAGTGAACCTTGGCCTCAGAATGTTGGTACCATGCCGACCAAAACGTTCAAGAAAGGCGTCGGAGTTCCCTTCCAAGCGGTCATAGATGTATTTTCATCCATGCTAATTGGAAGTGCCCTTATCAATCGCAATATTCAAGGTGCTCCGCGGATAATTCAGACGCAGGTGGGCATAAGAAATTTGGCAAAAGACTTAATGTTCTTCGGGAATCAGTTTAGCAATCAACCAGAGGCCGGCCACGAAATTCCGAGGTTGCTGGAAAATATGTTTCTCAACACCACCTTGAGTCTTGTGTCGCAAGCTGAATTGAAGCAAGTTGTGTGCTGTGTGAGCTGTGGAATACACAATGCAGTCGAAATCAGGCCTGGAGGCTATTAGCTGACAACATTGGGCAGTCCTACCGAGCCAATCCAAGCCAAAATAGAGACGGAAGTGTACTAGAACATCTACACTTACCCAGTCGCCCCCTTATGGATAGCTTATGGGGTTGCTGTGGGAATCACTATCTTGTCTATCACCATCGGTACTTAGGCTGCAGTGGTTACAGGCTCTTCATACAGCAGCAAGTTCTCGACGATTCTGCGCCTCGCCTTCAACATCCGCTTGTCCGAGTACGTCGAGCTTCAGGATACTGGCGGCGAAGACCCGCTACCTGATCGGCTGGAGAACACGACTGTTGCATTCCCCTCACGAAGTGCGAAAGGCGCGGAAGTTAGTGGCTCACTGTTGGACAATAGTGAGGAGAGGTCATCAGGGCCTTGAGGGAGTACTTGGGTGGGAAGAATGAACGTTTTTGTATAGGCTTGATCATACTTTGATGTTGTAGCGCCTGACTCTTCAAGCTTGTTGGGCTGTAATAACGGTACAGTAGGAAGATATGACTTATTCTCAATGGCCTCGAGACCGCAAGTCTCAGCCTCTACCCTCACTGCCTTGGAGAAGTAAGAGTTTACATAACGCATATGCATTAGAGATTCGCTAGCTTCGCAGCACCATCCGATGGCTACTTGACCGCCTCAACAAAGTCGATCATGGCGTGCTTAGTGAGCACCAACTGCAGTCTCAACGCTGTTGCATGGCTCCCTTCGCTGCTATCGATGCACTATGGATTGTCACAGTCCTGTAGCGCTGCTACTGGCCGCAGTAGTTGAGACTATCCCCTTGGGTGGCACCACAGCTGGGTAAGGGTTGATGGTACCATCACCCCAGGCATTAAGGGCCCTTCCACCGTCTTCTTCGTACTTGGAGGCCGCTTGGAAGCCTCCATTGAAGTTGTCGCCCATGTCCACACCGATGGTGTGCCAGGCGAAGATCCCGTCCGTTAGATCATCCGTGAAGTATGCATACTTGACGAAAGGATCGTAAGCCCCCAAGTCACCGGCCGTATTGCCATTGAGCGTCTTGTTTTCGGCCAGAATGTAATCGTCCACGTTCTTGAAGTTATCCTTATCGGTGTTGGTGTTGTAAGGCCAGATGGGGTCAACAGCATCACGAAGCTTCTGCTCGTAGTAGAGCTGTCCCACGTAACGGATAAATGTGTCGTCCGTTGCGAGACCACCGGCGATTGTGCCCTTGAAGTTGTTAGCCTCTTGAAAATGCCGATCAATTTCGCGGTATCCAGGCGATGCTAAGCAGAAAAGGAAGGAAACATGACACATATCGTTAGTGGACTTACATTGGCGAATGTCGTAACATTTCCCCATGCTACTATATGTGTATGAGTAGCGCGAGGATAGTAGTGTCCAGGTACAATAAGATCGAAACTAGCCACACCGTGTTCGTCCGTGATCTGAATGCCTCGCAAGAAGGTGGAGTTGAGACCGCCGAATCCGCTGATGCCAGCGGGTGATTCAGCTCCAGAGTAGCCGCCCGTTGCATTGGCACCCCAGATGTCGATGAACAGAGCGGGAACTGGCTTGCAAGTGTTGACGTCCACGAACTGCAACTCCATGTGCATCGGAATACCGATCTGGTCTTCGGTGATGTTGCTGCGAATGAGTTCGCCCTCGACGTAGTATGGACCGATCGTCTCAGCCCGACCCAGTACGCAAGAGGCATTGGAACCAAACAACTCTTCGTAGGATCCGCTCTTGACAACAGACGTAAGGTTATGGTTGAGAGAGTCATAGTAAGCCACCTCCTCTTTGTTACGAGGCTGAATCCCGGCCGAGGATGCGAAGCCCCTTTCTTGTCGTAGGCGCTCCAAGGTTGTAGTGCGTCGCTTAATGCCGCTTTTTCTGACGGTTTCCAAGGTGTCGGCACAACGGCCCATCTTTACAGCCCCAGCTTCAGCTGCACGCCTATGGAAGGCTCGTTCTCGCTCCAGATGGGATATGTCTGAATGATGATCGCCTCGGTGTGCAGCCGTGTTGCTGACGAGGAGCACTGCAAAGAGTGTGATAGGGGTAAGAAGTCGAACCATGATGTTCTGCTGTTTGAAAGAATGTAGTTTAGCTGATTTTGCTCCAGTAATTTGAGCAAGTGAAGCAACGAGGGAATACCGCACACTTTATAAACATCGCGAAGCAGTGAATTCAGTATGCCTTGACGTTCACCTTGATTCTTTCCTCACTTAATCAACCAGTCCATTAGCCATCACATTATCTTCTCGTTCACGTCAGCGGGATCTGAACTCGCCGCGGTGCCGACACGACCCTGTATACAAAATCAGAAGGTTGAACTAGCAAAGGATCGTTGTCCCCTGTCCAACACTACACGTTTACGCTGGGCAGCAATCTGGTGACGCCGCGCCGTAAAAACGTCAGGCCCACTGGAGTGTACCAGTCACTCTACACACTTTGCCCCCTTCCAGGGAGGGCAACTTAGGTATTGGTTGTGTGCAAATCTCCTTGTTTGTAGCCCGCGTCTACTACAACGAGATTCAAGTTTTCATCATCATAAGTTTGTCTGCTCTTCCTTACTCCCCTGGAGTAGTCATCTTAGCGTGAAGCTAATGTAACGCACGAAGCCGTCCAATGACTAGTATTTTTAATGCTCGGTCTTCGTAACGCTCCAGCTCCGCCCTTTGTGCTTCACCATTTCTAGTAATGCAATGCCGAATGGCACCTTCCAGCAGGGACAATCTCAATATACGGAACAATGCCTTGGTATCGTAGCTCTCGCGCGCTGCTCCTCCGTACTCATAGATTCCCGTGAACCCAGACCCTACAAGGTCTTACACGATGATCTGGTTGAGCACGCAGTGTTATGTGAGCACTGCACTGTACCGATTTTGAACCGTGCTAACTACTAAGTGGTAGACTGGGACCAAGATCACATCCTCAGGGTCTGTAAAGCAGTACGCGGAACTACCACTCTAGCTAGGTGCTCATGCGGTTCTATTGTTAAACCTTATTCCGTATTCGCGGGGTTGATTGGTAAAGTAATCCCTCTGATTTGAAGCGATGGAGTGTTGAGAGGGCTTATGCAGCGCGCGCTAGGATCGTAAGATCTGTTCCTTGCTGCGGCGAACGGCATGTGGGGTCGTGAGCCTTTACAATATCGCCGGACGGACTTAATGGTGGTTGGCTTTTCAGCTTCTACCTCGCGGACTTAATCATGATCAACCACTACACCTGTGGTCCGGACTTAAGATCGCGTCACATTACTTTAGATTAGCGGAATCATCCCCAAGAATATCTCTGCTCCGTCTGTCCGCAAGTAACCCGCTGCTCTGTCATGCCTGTATTCGGCCGAACTTCAATTATGGTTAAGTTGAAGCTACAGGTCGATCAATCTGATAGCCCATGTCGCTAAGACAGCTCGACTTCTGGCGTCCCTTCCACGGAACTTCTCGGTCTTGTCCGGGGCCGATCTCCGTCTTATACCTACCTACATGTATGCGGACAATCGGCGATAACTCTGCCGTACTCTCCGCGCTACGATCAGATCTCTCCGAACCGGACTCTCTATTCCTCCATGCGCAGCTGCAGCTAAGTATTACCAGCCCCGCCCTTCCGCATGATCCTCCGCCAAACGTGGTACACACCGAAGTGCTGTCTCCTTTAACTGCTAGTTTACCAAACCCGAACACGATCGTGAAGCTTTACAAAGAGACATGCCAACTGCGAAGGTGCCACCCAGTCAACGGCAGCGGTGCGTCAAGGCATGTGGTAATTGCAAAGCGCGCAAAGAGCGGTGCGATGGTCAGCAGCCCTGCGGAAGATCCGTCTCGCGGAAGCTTTAGGCCGGATGCAGCTACGCGAGAGTTGTTGCCCAACGACGGTTGTCTCGACGTTTCGAAGAGTCTTCTAGCCATTTGAGTCCCTTCCACTCCGAGAGTTCCTCTCCCTCGCGGCTTCAACCAGCCCAAGGACACATTACCTCGACCTTGGGTGCGGTGGACCCCCTTACTTCTGCCGACGGACGCTCGCCTCACCATCCGCGTGCCCAACCGCGGTTGCCAATGCAAGATGTCGACCTAAACCTCACGTTCTGCCGCGACTCTTCTCTCCTCGCCCTTCTTCAGAACGTTCGCTTGCTTGCTGGCAAAACCTTAGGTTCGTGTACACTGGTTGACACGCCACGGCAGCCCCCATCCGAGCCAGGCCTTTCCGACTCCTCCGCCGTAATTAGCAACGAGCCTCCTGCCAAACCAACTGTTGCTGAAGCCAGTGATCTGGTCAGTTGGTGTATTTCGGGCACAAGCGAGATGCTTGGTGCAATTAATGGTCACTCTTTACAAACGACCGTTTCCGAGTGGCTACAAACGTCTCATGAATGCGCGGATTCGACGGACGCACATTGCACCCTGCAAAGCACAAGACGCGGCGTCAGATGATGAGTACTTCTTTCTCACGAGAGGGGGCTCTGAAGCTTGAGCCAGTCATCCGTCAAAAGTTGACAGCGCTGGACCACAAGATACAGCGTCTGCTGAAAGAGGGGGACATCGACATTTAGCCTGCCATGCGGTGAGCTCAATCGCTATTTGCCGTTCCTGTGATTCCGGAAAGAATGTGTCCCTATTAATAATGCTAAGATTGATAGAGCCTTGACGACCAAGGTCGTTATGCAATTTGCCTTTGGAAGATCCGGTGGCATGATCGAAGAGAACGAACACAACTTCACCTCCTGGTTTTCCGATTCTTTAAGTGTTGCATCTCATGGATCCCACACCATGCTGTATTACCCATTAGCTCGTCATATTGGAAACTGTCTTTCAACCTCACTCATCAACTTCATGAAACCAGATGTTGGCAAACTCCTCAGTCTCCTCAAGGTATGTTGTTTTCAGTGTTACTGACACAACTTGGATGCCCTGCTCACTTCTCGGTTACACGTTTCGCCTCTGGATCTGTAGATCAATGGAGAGAATCTGGAAAAGCTCAGGCTGAAGGGCCGGTTCTTTTCGACAAGCTCACGGGTATTTCTCATTCCGACATGGCCACCGAAGCCGTGGACATGATTGTCGCAGGAGCAGACACGACCGACTGCCGTGTCGGTAACAGTAGCTATTGTTGAAATGCTCACCAATCCAGGCATTGAAGCAAAGCTCGTCCAGTCTCTGGATGCCTCTATACCGTCCAGAGATGCTTTGCCGCCTCTATTAGAGCTTGAGAAGATTAGATACCTGGTAAGTCTCAAAGGCCTTGCATTCGTTGTGGTGATGGTGGTAACCTACTCGTGAATCCGGGATTCACCTTAGTCAATGAAGGTTAGATGCTAACCGAGTGTCCTCAGACTGCTTGTGTCAAGGAAGCTATTCGCTTCACTGCGGCAGTGCCTGTTCGCTTGCCCAGGGTTGTTTCGAACGGGAAAAAGGCCTTCAAACAAGCTTATTCCGCCTGGTGTACGTCATTTCCTGGGGACTGGACCTACGGCCATGTGATACGCATCTCTTCTAACATAAATTTTCTGTTTAGACTGTCGTTTCAATGTCGGCGCACACTCTGCACACAAGTGTAGATGCGAGGGGTCCTGATGCCCGCTCCTTCAACCCAGATCGATGGTTGAAGCCAAAGGCTAAAAGCCTCGAGCAATATCAAGTAGCGTTTTCCAAAGGAGCCAGGATGTGTCTGGGGCAGAAATAAGCCACCTTAAATGCTCATCAAGTTTGCCTGAAAAGCTGACCCTCTTAGTATTGCTCCTGCTGAGATCACATGTGTGTTGACCCTTCTGTTCCGGAAATATGCGGTCACTCTTGCTTGTGACTTCCGTCCTCCTAGAAATTTCAACGTTTTCACTTTGGAATTTGAGGCGCCGGGTGTGCCCATTTACTTCACTCCTGGTCCATAGGCAATGGATTCATCGAATTCTATTTTGTATGGATTCGGCCGCTTCACCAGCAGCACTTTGCGTCACAGGAACTCACTTGAAGGCAGAGGCGACAAGCTGGAGAACGACGACATCATCAGGAGCTTGGCGGATATCATTGTTGAGGAACTGTCGATCGCGACCGTCCGTTAGCTTGGGACGGTGACCTAGAGCAAAAGATGCCCTAGGGCAGCGAAGATCTCAAGGGAGGCTTTCCGCATTGTGAGTGAAGTAGGTAATGAAGGGCTTTAGATAAATCTTCAAGTTCGGAGTCCTGGGTGGGCCGTCATTGAGTCATCAAGGTGCCTTAGCTAGCTGGAGCGAGGGCTGAAGATCAATACCTCGTTTCTAGAACATACTAGATGTACTTCAATGAGGTGGAAAGCCCATACCCAGGCTTTATTTATGAGATCTGACTCTGGTTGCGATCCACCTGAATGAGATAAGTACAACATGTTTACATCTTTGGCCTGAGGATAGACTGGTGTGTAACGTCCTACGAGAAGCTTTCTATTCTGAGAGCTAGGTTGTGTTCCTCAGAGTTGTTGGCTACCTAAATATCTTGCCGAATCATCAGAAGATAGGATCCTCATGCATGCCAAAGGGCTGGCTTACCCAAGTCAGTACTGAAGACTGTCCATCTACGCTCTGCCTCGCATATTTGGTAAGAGATAAATATGCAGCTGCCAGTCAGAGTGAAGTCTAGCGTGCAACTTCTGTCGTTCAGTTCTTGAGTATTTGGTCAGTTCATCGATGTTTGTCCATTTATTTAGGGCAAGAGGAAAGGGCACCAAGTCATTTTCCAGGGAAAGCAGTGAAGTGTCTAGCATGGTAATGAAGGAAGGACCTTAGACATATCAATGAGAGGCAGTGGTTTAGTTCCATATGATCTCCATTCATTTTGGGCAGCTGCAAGTCTATGACTGTGTTATATGCTGCTCTTGCAGGTGACCATTGTTACGTGTAGCTGAGTTCCTGCCGTACTTGCGTGTCTCGTCGTCGGTGCCCAGTCAGCCCAGCAATGCTTTCCCAGACCATTAAGTCACAAGAAAAAGGAAGGCACAGCGTCACTTGATGACATGACAGCATTCTTTGGCTTGTGGGAAGAAATGGTGCACTTCGACCAGACCACATCATCATCTTCTGTATTTTCTGAATCAATTAGATTGTCAACTGGTACCTCCAGGTTTACCAGAATCATCACCCACTTGCTCATTAATCAAACGCAAGATTGCCACACAACTGCCCAACAATGTCCGGGGCCGACAAATCGTTCTCATACGCGGAATATCTGCACCCAGACGATGCACATCTGGACGATCCGTTTGATCCCCAGCCCACGGACGGAGATGGTTTAGAATTCCATACGGACGAGGATATGTCTGCAGGCGATCAAGGCATGTCCGTGGAAGAGGGGCTTGCTCACCAAATGTCTCCACCGCATCCAGAAACTCCCAGCGTGGCTTTTGAAGACCTAGACAAACTATTCGACGACCATGACCAAGAGATACGAGCGAAAATAGAGGGAGCGGATGGTGCTACAACAATCGATGGTCCATCCGACAATCTACAACAGGCCACTTCGGCTAATGACACCGTCTACGATTCTGCTTCGAAAATTCAAGCTTTCACTGATGATGCACCGAGAAACACTGCGCCAAAGTCAGTCTCATCCAAGATCTCCCGTTCAAGAGAGATCGAGTCAGCAGATAGTATATCAAGCTCAATGAGTTCAAGCAACGCCGCTCGAACTGAGGAGGCCACCGGCGCTGAGACTCCTGACAACGAGACATCTCCCGGCGAGACCACCGACATTGAAATGTCCGACATCGTCACTCCAGCCTCTTCGAGCTACAGCATGTTGGACGATGATATCATTGACGAGTCTCCTTCGAAAGACGCAAAGTCGGACAGAAGGGAAGGGGGCAGAATACGGAAGTGCCCTTGTTTGAGATGCCATGGTCAAGGCAAGCCGAAAACCAGAGAGACCATACGAGCACATCTATCAGCCGACAAGATTGAGAGACACAACATGCTAGAAAAGCCACGGGGCGAATGCAGAAGATGCCGAGAGATTGATAGGCGCAAATGCTATCAATGGCCAGAGAATTACAAGGCTTGCTCAGAGTGCACCCGGTACAAGGAGTTATGTTCATGGGAGTAAAGCAGGGGTTGGGAATGAGTCTGAAGGGTTTTGTCTAGTATCAATATCCCATGGATTATTGCTTGCGGGCGCGCTGGGTTAAGAGCTTTCTCCGTTGAGGGCTATTTCCGTTTACCTCATTGCGTACCGAACCCGCGATGAACTTAATGGTACGCCAATTATATACCCGTCCCAGCTTTCATGAACCTATCTCCATTGCCTAGTAAGTCAATATCTGTAGCAGGTGCCATGTGTCTATATAAAGAGCCAGAACGATATGTTTCCTTCCACCTTGACAATTCCCTCACCCTTATCCTCGATATTCTGTGAGTATTCGGGTTTTCATCCAAACCATATTGTGAGACTTCATCCCATTTGCTCTCCTATGACTGTCTGCCTAGTACCCATTCAGTCCCAGCTAACACTATAACAGTCCAAACTCAGATAAATGGCTGTTTCTGTCACCTTCATGCCCGTGTTTGCGGAGGGAGAAGAAGAAAGGCTCAGAAACATTGCCGTAGAGGCATTGGCGGCGATGTATAAATCGAAAAAGGACGAGGAGCGCGTGGCTCGCGGCGTCGGTCTTATCAGCTCGACCTCGCCAACTCAGGATCCGTCTCCTGAACCGCTGGCTTCTGCAACGCCAGCAATCACTATAGGTAGTCGAGCTCTTTCTCGGGAAAAGTCTCCAAGTCCCGTACCCGAGCGCGTTCGTGGCTTCACTGCTATCAATAGACCCGCCATCCAACAAAGTCAAGAGGCGGGTAGCAGCAACGGTTCACGCCCAGCACCTCGGCGCCCGTTGCCAACGAGCAGGCCCAAAAAGCAACAGAATCAAGAGGTCAACAATGAAAATAAAAAAGTGCCCTCGCCGCCAGCGGTCGAACCAGCAGCTGAAGGAAAAGCCGCCCTAGTCGCGAGAAAGAAGATGCCGACGAAACCTACAGCAGCCGCGAACAACAATACGCGGACCAACGCTGCCACACCGGCGGACAAGAAACCGCAGTCAAAGGCCACTAGTGGCGAAAGGGAGATCTGTAAATGCTCCAAGTGCGTGGAAAGCAACCCCGAGGGGATCGAGCAGTGCGCCAAGACGAAGAAGGAGCATAGTCGCTCTGACAAGGAAAGGAATAAAGGCATGAAGCCCGCCGTTCCTTGCGATCGTTGTCTCCAAAATAACAAGGGAGATGAATGCTTCTATAGCGGAGGCAAAGTCTGCTCAAGGTGTATGAAGTTGAAGGAGCGATGCTCCTTGAATCCAGTCCCCGGGAAGGGAAGGAAGAGAGATCAGGATAAAGCGAAGCGGCAGCAGAAGAAGACTGGGGGCCCTGCCCGGGATAAGGACACGGACGAGGCGGAGGAGGTATTGGAGGTTGTGGAACCTCCGAACAAGAAGGCGCGCACGAGGGCCAGCAAGAAGACCTCTCCAGCTGCGCAACAGTCGCCTAGTAGCCCTCCTGCTCGAGACAAGGCTGGCGAGCCGCCTGCTTCCAGTGGTCGCGAGCGTAGCTCCAGCGATGATGGTTCTCGGACCATTGGTGAGAGTCCGTCTTCAAGTGGCGCCACAGCTGGCGAGAGAGGGGAGTCGTCTTCGAGTGAACCATGCGGTTCTCCCCCCGGAAAAGGAAGAGTTCAGGACTCACAGGATTCCTAGACCTAGAACCATCTTAGGATTGGATGGTATCGGGGAGGCGGTATATGAAGATGGTATCTGAACATATTGTTCATGTAAAGTAGGACTTGTGAGATCGTTACTCGCCACGGTCCTGCAGCCGTATTTCGCACTTGTTTTCCATAGAAATCCAACACAAAAACACAGTAATATCTTGCATATCCCATATTTTATAATAACTACGTCTGCTTGTAATGAAATTTAATATGAAGCCATTTTACTCGCTGGGAATCTTGTGTGTCGCATAATACTATGTCACAGAGACGACTAACCGACGCTTTAGCCTAGAGCATGCTCGCCCTAAAGCGTCTCGGCAGTCTCGGTGAGGCGAGCTTGCTGGAGCTCTCTGCGGACGAACTGTAATATTCGATCACCCATCGGAGAAAGGATAGAGAGGTAGTTATCTGAGAAACTTGTAATCTTCACTTTCCCAACGAGAGTATCGGAGAAAGACTAAAGAGGTTGACAACCGCTTTCGACGCTTGATATCACATACACATACACACACGTACCGGAGAAAGGCTACAGAGGTAGCTAAGGTCAATTTTTGTAGAAGACACCAAGCCCAGCTATCTCCGGGCAGATTTTCTTAGAATATAAGAAACAGAGTTGTGTTCGCCCGGGCAGGACAGGCACAGAAAGCTGTACATTTCTCCATCCCCGTCTGGAACTCATTGATAAGAGTCCCTACACGGTATTTTCCCCTTTCTCTTCTCATATTCAGCAGTCAACCAACCAACTCATCCACTCACCAGATCTCACTGTCACCACAATATTCCACGTTGAGTATCATAACGAGACGGAGCCGACACGAAGAGAGATGGCACCGATTCTTGTTGCCACTGCCCCTGCTCAGCAGCAGAAGCAACAGGTAGAAGGTGGGCCAAGACGCTTCGAACGGACCTGGGAACCAAAGTGCCCAATAGAGGATATCATGAACACCGACATGTCGCCGGTGTTGCCCAAGCGGGAATTTAATCCGGTCATAGTTCCGGTCACGTCCCCGGCCCCGGTTGGGGGCTCACTATTGCAGGCACCTCCGAGTCCTGAGTTGTCGGCGCCTGGGCCCTCGAAAATCCCTGGGCCGTCGACGATGCCTGAGCCCTCGGTGACGCATCCGCCCCCAGCAATGCCCAGACTGAATGCCAGGGGACGAAAGCTACTCCCGGATGGCCCAATCAAGAGGCGTACGCAGGATTTGAGCACGCCTCAAAGCAGTGCACAATCCTCGATCTCGGCGCCGAAGCAACGTGCGGCTTTAGTCTTGGTTCCAGCTGCAGCTGCGGCTCCAGCTCTAGCCTCAGCTGCGACTCCCGCTCCTGCGTCTGCCCAAGTTACCGCACAACCAGCGGTCGTGGCAGTCGTCAACCAGAAGTCGAAGCCAAAGAAAGAGAACGAGAAGGTACGCTGCACCTGCAGCTATTGTGTAGAGAGGCATGGTCCCAACGGCAACATGATTGCCGAGAAGACGTGGAAGGAGCACAAACGTGCCGACACGACCGCGAAAGAAGGGACGGCGCAGGATCCAAAGTGCAGAAAATGCCAGAAGCAAACATATGTATGTATTCGGAAGGAAACTGGCCCCTGTCAAGTCTGCATGCGTATGTCAGAAGTGTGTTCCTTCACTGGCCAGTCTAAGAGAAAGAGGGAGCTAAAAAGGCGGGAACGCCTGGAGGTAAAGGTGAAGAAGGTGGCCAACACTGTCACTGATCCTCCTGATGATCCAGCTACTCATCAGGCGGGACAGAAGCGAGGGCCAGAGTCGTCTTTCCCAGACGTGAAAGATGACAGTCAAGTTCCTGACCTTCCTGTGGATTTCAGGCAGCAGGCAGAGCCGTCCATCTTCAAGAACAAGGTTGAGGATATCGGCGAGAGCGGCAGCCATGCGAGTGGGAGCTCGGGGTTGGGCTTGAGAAGCCGCACCCTAAGTATCTCGCCTCCTCCTGTCGTTCGGAAGAGGTCGGACGAAGTCGAGGAAAATGCGGGCGAGGACTTTGGCCCGCGGACGAAAAGACGCCGTATTGCCGACCAGGCCGATTGATAGTGTCAGAGGTCTTGGTTGAGCTGACACCGCAGAGGAAAAAGCGTCAGGGAACGCGAAGGCAGCCGCGAGCAGTGTTGCTATACCTGACTGGCGATCGACGCTGTCTTCCAGCATCTGCTGCCATTCCTCAAAAGTAAGTATGAAAATCCTCACCAACGCTCGAGCGATACCTTCACGCTGAACCAGATATCTAACAGGTGTGATTTGCCCGAATAGTCGACGGACGTACTCAAGCAAACAGCCACATCACCCAGGCACGGAAAGCTTAGTCCTTGTGCAGACCTTTAGACAAACCTCCACCTGTCATAGGGAGAAGACAATCAAGGATGCCCTTCGAGGCTACCCGGACTTGAAGCAGCATTGTCATCGAGGTCAGTCCGATTACCAGATCAAGGCCAAGACTGAGATAGTGCCGCAGTTGCTCATTGAATCTCGTACCTTATCAACGCCTTATCCCATGGGCGCATTGAGAAGTCCGAGATGGGCTGAAGCAGGCCTGCCCACTCAGTTTCCTGGATTGTCGACAGGGGCCAGGTCCGGCATCAACCAAGCGCGGTCACGATGATCGTCACGAGGCTTGAGGACCTTCAGAGAGAAGACCTCGGCGCCGAATATCAAGATCTTGTGTTCCTGGGCGGTCGATAGTCGTACCAACGAAGAGCACATTCGAGCGACTTGTACATGGTGAGAATCAGCATTTGCCCTGTTCCTCCTAGACTAGCAACTGATATTATCGCAGGTCATCATTACTTCGCGAACGTGGGTCGCGGCTTCATTTGTTGCGTTGGTCGATACATGTGTGTGTTGATAGAGGAGTTCGGGGTGGCTGTGAACATTTCCTTGGTAGGTGGGTTTCTTACGTGGCACAATGTCAGTCGGTAGTGCGCACGCGTGTATACTTCGTATTTTCCGTCCATGATTGTCCCTGCATTGGTTCAGGTTGAGACTTGTTTGACGTATGATTGATTGCTCAAAGTAGCAATAATTCAATCTGTATTAATAGCTATATCCTCGCATAACGGAGTTTCCCGTGGTGGTGATTACGAACCCATTCTGATTTTTGCGGTTTCACTCCCTCAGCATTAGGGTCACGTTGGGCCGACATCAAAATATAGCGTCACTTGTGTATATCACTGCTTTTCGTTTTGAGCATAAATGAAGTTGGCACCTGGGTCGCAATCAGTCTTCTTTCCTTGACTTGAGCTATGTGCTTGGACATCGACTCACCGACAGCAACGAGGCCATTCTCCTTGGCCCACTTCTGGACCCCGCGCCCCTCCTGGCCTCCCCAATGCTTGCGCTCCGCCGGCTTCGAGAGTTCCAGCTTCTCCTTGGTTCCGTTGGCCGGCACCCAGGCCGTGAAGACGTAACGGTGCTTGCCAGTCTTGGGCGGAGGTCCTGGCGGCTTGTACTCGATGACCTCGTCCAGATCCGCCGGCTCGATGCCGGAGGAGATGGTCGGGGAGCTGCTGACAGCGATCCAGTGGCAGAACTCGGACCAGATGGGGTTGCTACGAGTAGGCGCGTCCGGGTCGGTGAGAGTCAGGACGTATGTCGTGGCAATGACGCTGGTCATTGACGAGCCGCTGACAATGGCAACAATAGGCGCCGACTGGAGATCGGCAGGCTTCAGGGTGTTCCCGAGATCGGCGACATTGGAAGAGGACCACTCGGCCGCGACACCGATGATAGGCTCAAAGTCATCCAAGACGGTAGGGATGACCTTGGCTTTGTCCAGCCTGTAGTTTGCAGGTCAGCGAGCTGTCAAAGGCGCATATGAGTAGGGCGCGGAGCCGACGAGAGACACGTACTCTTCGTGGACGCGAGTCAGATCAGCAGCAGGCCTGAGAACGAATTGATCTTGGCTCGTCGGAGCAGCGGCAACAACGGTGCCGCAGACAGCCACCGCGGCCAGGAATTTGCTTGCAAGGGAGCCCGCCATTGCGGGTGACGGGTACGACGTTGCGCGTCCTCGAGACGAATTGCGATACAGTGGATGAACACTGAATGAAACAGTTGAGATTGCGGCAGGCAGCAGAAGCCAGGCGCAAGCAAGTTTGCTGCTGTTGAAGAATTGTTTGGTTGAGCGTTTCTTCTTTGCGACGATTGATGCGAAGACAAACGTGTTGAAGAATTGTGCCGTTGTTGCCGCCCCCCCCGCCGGCTTCGGTTTCCGCAGGGAGGGAAAAGCCGCGGGCGTCGTTTTTGGTGATGTCATGCCGCTACGCTCTGGCGTGCTTTCCCCCGCCCGGAACCCCTGCTCCGCGGCGTCAACTGCAACGGCGCACCGGTCGCGCACTAAAATGAAGTAGATGGGTCTTGCAACTTTATTTCAGCCGCTCTCACCCAACAGTCTCATTGATCTTCACGACTTTTCATGATTTGTGAAGTGATATGAAGTCTCAGTTGGTGTTCCTTCTCCATTTTCATGTCGCGATGAGATTGCCCTCAATTCCTCAACTTTCATAGTCGTGATGTTGAGCAGTATGAGAACGTCAGGTGAACGGCGCTTCAGACCGACGTATAAAGGCCGGTTTTCTATATCAATGTCATTTCTCACCTAGTACCATGGAATTTGAAATGGCCCAGTTGGATTCCCTCGTAGTAAGTGCCATCGTGGTTCAGTTAGCGCTACGTGATGCCCAATGCTGACAATGCCATGTTGGAAGATGGGACGCATGTGAGAACAGGCCGCTTGGTACATTCACATTGTCAATGCCATTCCCTCGGGACACACGGGCACTCGAGAAGCTCTGGCTCTCCATCATATCAGATCATAACTACACTCACAGGGAAGCTATTGCGAGGGCGGCGAGTGACGAGCCCGCGATACAGATACATTGAGTGAGCGACCCTGTCTCCTAGTTGGGAATATTTCCATGAGCTCAAGCGAGAGGCTTTCGTTGAATGTGAACAACGCTCCTAATTAAGTCATCGGAAGAGAGAGAGAGAGAGAGAGAGAGAGAGAGAGAGAATTTGAAGATGAACACGAGACGGAAGGAGACCTTGATACGAAGCAGCTAAAGAATGAAATGTTCAACTTGCAATCATCGTCACATACCCATCTATGATTACTGACAGAAATAGAATTAGCGACAGGGAGTCGTGTTCTTCACTACAGATAAGTAATCAGTAACGGTGAGCGAATCAGAATGAAGTCAGTCCGCCTGATGGCAGGCATCAGTACTATCCATGAATTAGACTAAGATTGATTGCAAAACTTAGTCTAACTCCGCACGTAAATGAGACTACCTCGCGAATTTGGAAGAAGATAGGACTCCGGTGAATCTTAGCAACTTTGTACAATTGGGTTCCATTTATCCTGGCATTAAACACCCTTTCGCGCCTCTCCACCCCCCCCCCCCCTATGTTGAGGCTCGTCCTACCAAAACGAGAATAATTCTGCTGCCTGGATTCACAGCCCTGCTAGTACGCCAACGGCCTTGAGAAAAATTTGCAGTATGCAACGATTGAATCCTCTCCCCGCTGTTTAAGCCTTCCTTGGATGTTAATTGAATTATTGGATGAAGTAATTGCCTCCACGTAGTGCTCGCTCGCCATCTGCTCCAAGCTGTAAATAAGGAACCAACTTGAAGGACACTCAAAAGGCCTCAAGTGCCGATGAAATCGCAGATCTTGGCCATTTAGAGGCAGATTTTCCTTTGGCTGTCTAGAAATTTGAATAGTCTGCACAAGCCAGCCGGTGAGAGCCTTGCCCGGTTCCGTTTTGCAGCCACAGTGTAACGTCGGGCGGCGGCTCAGCGTCGGGCATCACGCGGCGTGTTGTAGTCTACATCAATGAACCGTATAGTGAAATTAGATTGGCTATCGCACGTCGGCTGTAGCCGGTCATTTCTTATTGCCTGCAGGAAACGGGTGAGAATGGGGCTGATGATGTTGATTGTTGTATCCGTAGCTTGGCTGAGCTTGGCCCTGTAAGCTACTTTAGAAGACAAGGTCATTAGATAGGGGCGGGCACTGGTAAAGGCCCCAAAAACGGTGATCCATGATTTGGTACGTTCTCGCTTCGCGGGTAGATATTACATATTGTCTGTGGATTCGCCTTTTTGTGTTTTCGGCGACTAATTTGACTTGCCTTTTCCAAATGCATGCCCGCTGGACACACCGCAGTCGGGCGACAGCCAAGGTGACTCTACTTTAGCCGGGCTAGCCATGTGTCACAACAGTATTGCTTCTCTGCTCTCAGCCTCGAGGATCTCACTTATACTCGAGAGTCCCGTGGCATCTACGTGGGTTTTCCAATTTGGGACTTTAGGGTCGCCCCTGATGTACATCGTCAGCACTTGGTAGTAGATGGTCCGTCCATGTTGTCAACTCGAACATCAACATTTGCAAAAGTTCATTCTTCAAGTACTGCTATACGCACGCTTACAGTTTTCTAGTAGAGCCACTACCCACTCGGGTGATAGAATAATCGCCCGCTTGTAGTACTCCATTTACGGCTACCAATCAGTAATATAGAGACTAACGGAGTGATATTATACGCAAACTAAATTGCATCTGGCAGAATCTTTCGAAGCCGATAACGAAAAGTCTACTTCCAGAATCCGTTGGTTCACTGGCAAGATTGTAAGTTTGGCAGCTGATAGATGTTTCGCAAGTTCATCTCTCCGGAACCCAAAATGAGGGACTTTGGTATTGATGAGGCTGATTGGACGGTCCGCCAAGGCAGCGCCTCCGCTGCGGAAACAGGCAGTGCATGGCGCGAAGGAACGCCCGACGACTGAGAGGCAACATGTCGCGTGGCTTCATATTCCCGAACGAAGGAACAAGGATGATGGAGATCTGCATATAGGCGGGAAAAAGTGTTGTCTCCATCAACTAGGTACATCACCCTCGCAAACCCCGGGGTGGAAAAGCCATGGCATTACGGGACAGCACAGACACACAGAGCAAAAATCAAAGGAAAGAGAAAGAGAAAAGTATTGGAGGAAATGCAGATCACGTACAGAACCGAATGCCCGCGGCGCGTCTGATTCATACAGAAGCCCGCAGCGCAGGTTGGCCTGCGCATACCCTCCACTACCACGATTACCATCTGATGAAGGAGTCCTCACGAGCCAACCAAATAATCTCTGCCTGCCTTCCTGTGGGCTTGTGTCTTCGGGATGTGACCGCACCACCCCAGCATGGCGGTGGCGGCTGACCCCCAGCGCTGAGCAGGCAGCCGTAACCGTTCCTACGTGACTTTTCGCCCGATATAGTTGCAGAGAGGGTTTACAAAATCTTGT
This sequence comes from Colletotrichum tamarilloi, assembly GCF_030869305.1. NCBI lineage: Eukaryota > Fungi > Ascomycota > Sordariomycetes > Glomerellales > Glomerellaceae > Colletotrichum > Colletotrichum tamarilloi. Next base: position 184,898 of record NW_026849443.1, read on the forward strand.
CTGCAATATCGTGTATCAGGGGGGTTTGGGGTTACTTCCCGTCCACCCCAGCTCGTCTCAACTTCTGAACTCTCTTCCCTCTTTCTTCTGACAGCTCTACTCATCCCAGATTTCTTCCCCTACTTGCTGTGGCTTTTGCAGAACCGCTTGCGTTCGCGCAACTGAAAGAGAGAGTGTGAGATAGAGAACATGGCTTCCGTAGCCTCATGCTCGTCCATGGCCATGGTAATATGGACATCGTTGAGTCGATGTATCCAGAGGAGGTTCTTTCGTGTTTTTGCAATCTGTTTCATCTTGTTTCTCGGCGTTACTTTTCACCTTACTCATGATACCCAACGATCAACTCACCACGAGCCGTTCAAAGCCCCGATCACGAAGCCTATCGTTCATGGAAATCCGGTAGACGGGCTTCCGGAGCCATCATACGATCTTTTACCTTTCCCGTATTCTCCTCAACCAACAGGTTCAAACAGCACAGATGACAGCATACTACCGAACCCCTGGCTGGCAGCAGTCATCTCAACGGCATCAGATGTTGAACGTCGGATGCTCATACGATCCACGTGGATGAAGATCTTTAGCGATGCCCCCTTTGACGGACGCTTCGTGGTATCAAATCCTGGGCCACAGTGGATGGAGGTTGTGGCCAACGAGAACCGCACCTTTGGAGACATGATTGTGCTGGATACTATTGCCGAGGACGACATCACTGCCAACACCATCAAGACGCTCGAGTTCTACAAGTGGCTCGTTAATCACAACGTCCAGTACGAGTTTGTGTCGAAGATGGACACCGACTTATGGCTCAACGCACGAGGATTCTGGGATCGTTTCCTGTCACCGAGACTTTCGACTGACAGTGCCAGTAGGCTCATGAAGAGCACAGTCCAGAAGACTGTCATTGGAGAGCTCTACTACTCAAAGTACTGGGATCTCGTCTTCCCGCACGGCGCCATGTACACCGTCACATGGGATATGGTCGAGTTGCTGGCGAATCTTCAGTACAAGCATCACGTGGTGACGGGCGAAGACATGGCCATAGCGACTCTCATGCTCAAGGGTCACGAGAAGGCCAATTTTGTAAACTTTAGGGGCTCAGAAAAGTTCGACTACGACAATAAAGACGCACGGCACGACGGCACGGCGTGGGCTAGAAAAAAGACGCATCCGGATGCCATTCAGCACGCGCTGGTTGGTAACGATGCCATTGCCATTCATCAACTCAAGGATGAGAGCTTATGGTTCAAGGTGGCGGACTGCTTCGACGAGCAAGGAATCAGGGACGCGCCGCCAGTGTACCACTCTGGACCGGAGATGCAGCGGCCCATGTCGATGAAGTGGGATGACTTTTGGTTCTGGATGGGGGTATCGGACCGGTACGACGCTAGATTCGACAGGATACCAGACTTTTTGTGGACAAAAGAAGATGGGCATTGGATATGCGATGGCATATGGGACTTGGGAGAGACAAAGACGGGATATACGGGAAAGGAGAGCAACTCATAAAGAGATGCGACTATTAGATTTGTCTCAAAAGCTATTTATTAGTGATATCCCCAAAGTTCCAACCCCCAACGTGCCACCACTTCAGCGGAAGATGGTTCCTGGTACGGTAATCATGCTGATCGTGACCACCTCCCCATAATTCTCGTCGCCCAATTGGAGAGAAGGGTCACCTGGCGTGACTTGGAAAATGCTTTGACCCATGGCTGTGCAGGTGAGTGTGTTGTCGGCATTCCTCTGGCACACGTCGGCTTCAAAATTGACATTGACCAGAGAAGAGGCGATGGCGGTGGACTGAAAGAAGTACTGAAAATGGAGATTCGCGGTGCCGCCAACCATGGCCACGAAAGTACCGTCAGCAGTGGTGAGCGCGCAGTCGGGCTGGAGTCTAAACTGTTGCGCCAGTTGTCTGGTGGTATCAAAACGGAGCCTGTAGCCTGATCCAAAGGCCGGCGACAGCGCGGCCCACTTGCCGTCTACGTTGACGTCTCCTGTACCTGAGGCTTGGAATACGAAAGCGGCGGTATTAATAGCACAAGGACCAGACGGGGACGAGATGTAAGAAGAGAGTGTCGAGGAGGAGGTAGACTGAAGACAACTCAGCATGGTGTATGTCGCATGAGGCTACATCGGGGGGGTGCTACTCACACTGGTGCTACTGGAGCTGCTAGAGCTGCTAGAACTGGTCGAAGTGATGGTTATAGAGGTGCTCGAACTTGAAGAACTGCTGGAGGTGGAGGAGCTACTCGAGCTTGAGGAATCGCTGGACGTCGAGGAAGTCGAGGAAGTCGAAGTGGAACTATCAGTAGAGGAAGCTGAGGATGTGATCGATGAACTGCTGCTGGAAGTAGTGCTGGCGATGCTCGAGCTACCAGTGCTGGTACTGCCGGTTGTAGTGCTTGTCGGAGCAGAGGTTGCGGTGCTGGTACTGCTCGAGCTAGGAGCACTGCTGCTACCACTGCTGCTGCTGCCGCCAACGCTGATGGTCGTGGTAGGTGTGCTCAAGACGCTGCTGGTCGAGGAGGGAGTCGTTCTAGCAGTGCTGCTGTTCCCAAAGTTGAAAGTGCTGCTGCTCGAAAGGATAGGGGAAGTGGTGGAACTACCCGGCGTGACGACAGTCGGAGCGGAGCTTGTGAGCGTGGAGCTCGGCTGCGGCGGGTTCAAGTTGCTTGTACCGAAGGTCGTGAAAGACGAGGAAGCGCTGGGAGTGCTGCTTCCGCTGGGAGACCCAGACGAGAGCACCGACGAAGATCCGCTGCTCGAGATTGCAGTGGTCGGCTGCGAGAGGATGCTGCTGCTGCTGAGGGTGACGCTGAGAGACGCCGTCGGTGTGGACGAGATCCCGGTGATCGCGGAGGTCGGCAGGCTAGTGGTGTTCGACACGGCGGCAGGGGGTTGCACACTCAGAACAAATCCAATGTTCGCCGGGATAGGGGTATTGGTCGGCGCCTGAGCATTGGCACCGAGAGCCAAGGCCGCGAACACGGCCGCGTGTTTGGTCCAGGCCATTGTGTCGACGTTGCACTTTCCGTAAGCTTAGAGACAGACAGAGAGTGTGTAAGCGAGTGAAAAAAGCCTCCAGCAGAATGAAAGAGTGGATGCCCAACTTGACTGGTGAGGGTTGGTGACCAAGGTGGAAAGAGAGAGAGAGAGATGTGGGCCAAGAAATAGGATGAAGAGAGCTCAGCAAGATCTGCGAGGTTCCAGTTATTTGGTCCATCCAGACATATGTGAACATTGCAGAGGGCCGAGATTGTGCTGGGAATTTCCAACAGGCCACAGAGCAAAGAGGCTGAATACTTCCATAGGCGCCATCATGCCGTTGAGCCATTACCCATCATTCCTCTCGTGAGGTGGGTTACTGGTGTTGAGCAGACGCGTGCCCGGCCCGAGACAGTCCTTTGAAGCCATGAATATCTCCGCTAAATGAACACTGCAATAATCCGAGAAGATCGGCCCCGGTTGCTTGCGGAGGCCATAGGTCAATTGGCGTGATCACGAATTCCAAAATTCCAAAGCTCGTCTTGGCACATGTGGGAAGGAAATGAGGTTGATGCTTGAAGGGAAGCGCTCACGGCACTTCGATACCGAGTCCCAGGGCGATGAGATATCTCGTTTCGCTCAGATATGCCGTACGACGTTGAGGTTGAGACAGTGGCCTCTATGATCATGAGGCTGAAGGGTAAGTAGAAGCTAAGCATTTTGTTGTCTCGGGCGTCTAGCTTAGGGGCCAAGGGGCTGTCGAGCTTCATGCCGTTACACACAATTCCAGTACGGGCCGAATGAGGAATTTAGGGTTGACGTTGCGTGGCAGTCGCGGGCCGAGGAATGTGTTGGTAGCCGAGAAGTAGCGACATGGAAGATTATGCGGTTGCGTCCCAGACAAGGGAGGGATGCTTACGACATCTAGATGCGACTGTCTCCCTGTCCAGCCCCTGACGTTGACTAACATACATAATCAGTCCTGATTCCAGACAACTTCACGTTACACCAGGTAAATGAATACCACGGGGCCAAATTTTCAATCCAAAGCCACTATTTCGAACGGGAGCATTCACAGATAAACAGACCTGAACTAACTACCTACCACGCAGGAAAGTTGCCATTATACGCCACCATCTTGCCACCATACTTTTCCTTGCTCGCCGCAGCAAGAACCCCCATCATGCCATCGCACGACTCATCAACGCCAATGTGTGCCTTCTCCAGACCCAGACCCCGAGCACCAGCGTTGCCGAGGTCGGTCTGGACCCAGCCGGGGATCAGTACCCAGGCATTGAGCCAGTCTTCTTCTGCATTCATTCTAACCGTGAGCCAATTTACCACGGCCTTGGAGGGGCCGTAGGCGGCGTTCGGGATGGGAGGTTGGTTTCTTTTGGAACGATGTCAGCTGACCTTGTGCTAATGCCTTTATCTCAATTGACCTATGCGAGAGGCAATATGTAACTCACTCTATGCATCCAGCAGTCGAACCCATCGGCACAAACATGGGTTCCTTGGACGACTTGCGCAGCAGCGGTCGCGTAGCCTGATATAGCGCGACGACACCATAGACGTTGGGCTCCATGTGCGCCTGGAGGTCGGAGATCTTGAGGTCAGCGACTGTCGGCAATGCGTACGAGATGCCGGCGTTGGCGATGACGATGTCGAGGTGGGTGATTCCGTGGGCTTCCTGTAGCTCCTTCACGGCGTCGTGGGCATCCTTCTCGACGGTGGCATCGATCTTGACGACGATGAGCTTGCTTCCGTCGGCTTTGTGTAGGTCATTGAGGGCTTGCGATGTTGCGTGGTTCGGGTCGCGGTTGCCTGCGATCACGGTGTGGTTTGGGAGGGCGAGATAGCGCTGGAGAAGGCCTTGGCCTAGGCCTCTGTTTGCACCGGTGATGAGGACTGTGGTTGGTGCCATGGCGTCTAGGGCGAGATCTCTCTCCGCAGAGAACACTATGTACACTATCTTCCTATTGTTGTAGAAGGATGAGCTGTATCGGTATCAAGTATCAAGATCTCATCAGGGCAAGACTTTGATATAGGCAGATCCCGGTCTTGATCAAAGCATGATGAATCGGAGGCGAGGCTGGGAGATTGGCGATAGAATGTCAACGTTATATAACGTTATGGCTATGTCCGCCACGTAACCCAGCCAGCAGCAACGGTAAGCACTAGTCAAGTGGCCGATCCTTTCATGTTGCTTTGTTCATGCCCAGCACGGTAGACGATACGAGAGCGTGCTCCCAGAACAAGCCATAGATCTTCACTACGTTCTCGACAATGAGTCCATGGCCTGTAAACACAAGGTCAACTCTGCGGAAGACATGCGGGAGACTTGCGGAAGACTCGCGGAGCGTCTGCGGGTCCCTTTCCGGCAAGTTGCCCCGGCCCCATTAGTCCCGCCACGGCGTCCGACCAGCGCGGAGACTGCAATTTCAAAACCCCCCTTAGCGCAGATCTCTGATTGGCGGTCATCAAAACCCTCACCTGCAACCAGCAGATTTTGCACTCCAAACCCTCGCTTCTCGCGCCCCGTTCACGGCAACGCAAGTCGATTCCCTTTCCCGTTCGTTCATATTCATCCTGGTCCCCGTGGATCTTCAACAATACCTGGTCTGGTGGTGTAGTTGGTTATCACGTCAGTCTAACAGTTCGAGAGCCTCAATCTCTCTCGTCTGCCACACTGAAGGTCTCCGGTTCAAGTCCGGGCTAGATCATACCATGGGCGATTGGTTTAGTGTTATAATGATCGCTTAGCATGCGGTAGGTCCTGGGTTCGATTCCCAGATCGTCCATTCTTTTGCTTTTTGAAGACGTCAGGTGCTTTTCGTGCTGGTTGGCTTGTTGATTCCTTTTTGGGCCCGATAAGGGGCAGATCGTGCGGATGGCCGTGAAGGAGGACGGACGACGCATCCATCATATCCGCGTGGCTCGAAGCGGGCTTGGATTCGGACAAGGGGAGAAGAGGGTAATTGGTATGGCTGCATTAGCCCATCGGTCTCTCTTTAGACGGCTCATTGCGAGCGTGAAACTGTGTTGGTATATCATGAGCCTGGTCCCCTTCTCGTTCTGTCCCGCGCGAGCAGAACAGCAGTTCAGTCGCAGACATACTGCGCTCGAAAGCCATTCCCCCGATAGTTGGTCCAGTCCTCCTAGTCGCCTTCCGGTGACAGTGCTCTTGGTTGCCCTCTCTAGGAAGCCTCCTGACCAGGGCTACATCCACCGAAAGAATGGGTGCAGCAATGCAGTAGCGTGTCGTTCCATGACAGACTCGTGCCAATAGAAAGCGACCTTTCATTCCTATGTCTTTCCAGACTTGCTGCAGCCGTCGCCGGAATGCCTCCACTAAGTCTGTGCATCCCTGCCGTGCCGTTTGATGATCTCCGACGCGTAAAGGAACCAGCTACATTGATGTAGATTTCCGGGAGGGCTGGAAATTGTCGATAAATGACCGGATGATTGCAATTCAACATGGAGCCGGCAACCCAGAACAACGGCGGTGTCTATGCCTGTGTTGAGTGTGTGGGATACCGGCCCAAATGTGGCGGTCGCTCTCATCCCTTCTCCACAGCCTACCGGCCTCTTCTCATCGTTGGACATGTCTCCTTTGCGTCGGCAAATGAGGAACATTTTTCGAGGCGGTCTGATGCTCGCGACTATGAGCACTTCCAGACTCCCTTCTCCTCATCCAGCTCGAACTTCCTAGACTTCATACTGAATAGATACGTAAAGATTCTCTCCGTCTCGCCGCCGAGCACTGGCAACTCAACAACATCTTCCTCGTGTAGAGTCCACCCCTGGCTGTCAACCTGCTTCCAGAACTCATTCTCATCCGGATGCCGCTTCTTCCACGCAATGTACACCCACGTCTGCGCACTCTCATTCGCGCTCTTCGAGATGTTATGCACGTGGACCGCCGTCCATGTATTTACCAGAGAAGGCAGCGAGTCCACGTTGTACGTGCAATCGCTCATGACAATGACGTCCCACGTCTTGGCCTCGACCAGCGGCCCAAACGCCCCCTTCCGACCGTCGTCCCAGTCGAGGTTCTCATACCGCGGGTGAACCCTCGCCGCCCCATTTGCCACGAGCCTCTCAATATTCGCGCAGGCGCGGTGCTCGGCCTCGGGCAAATCCGTCATGAGGATGGCACCCTCGCCCTTGGGATCCGCATCCGACAAGAGCTGCGCCAGCCCGTTGCCCAGGATACCGACACCGCATCCGAGCTCGAGGATATTCACCGGCTCATCCCCGAAGAGAAGGCTGTGAAACTTCTTCATGCGCCACGGGTGCTTCTCCGCAGCGAAGCTCTCGCGCGTGCTGACCTGCCACAGCCCAGCCACGGCCATCAACCCGGCATCCCAGATATGCCGCGCGATACTCTCCCCAATATCCTCCTCAATCTCAAGCACTGGCTCCGAGGGGCGATCTCCGTGGTTGAGTCTCCGGACGCAGGTCGTCGGCCCTTCGGAGCCTGGTGTCTGCACGTCTGCCCAGAGGGGCAGGATCTTGCCGCACTCGCCCTCGAACCCCGCGATGCTCACGCTCATCGCCGTGTCGGCTGACTTATCACCCTCGGCGCGTATGCGTACCTTCAGCGGACCGAGACCGTTGGTGTTGGGGAGGGGTCCCCGCCCCGGGAGGTGTTGGGCTGGGATGTCGGCTTTGAGGACGCGCATGCCTGGTGTCCAGCGCAGGACCTTCTCAGCAGCTAGCGTCATGGGTTCACTGTTCTGCTTCCTTGATGATTCCTCATTCTGTTGTTGCTTCCGATCCTGATGCTCCCACCCGGCGGAGACTTTGATCTTGACGGGGTCATTGTCTTCTGGTGTGAGGAAAGAGTCGCCGAGGTCGGTTGTGATTGTGAAGACGACGTTGAGGGACCAGGGGTGTTTCCTGTTGTCTTCGCGTGTGAGCGTTGGTGCTCGTAGGAGCCGTATGTAATGCATTGAGTCGTTAGTGTGAAAACCGAGTCTGAGTTTCTAAAGACTCACACGGTTTTGAGGGCGTCGTTGAGTGTCGTCGATGAGACGGCGGCGTGAGTATGCTCGCGGGTGAGGGACGAAAACTGAGAAACCGCTTAGTCATTCAGTTTTGACCAGTGGGGGCTCTTCTTTTATGAATAAAGCGGGTCACTAGCTCACGCACCTCCTTCCGCCCCCGAGTTTGATGGCATTGCTCGTCGATAACTCTACAGACTTCATTCAACTACTATGAAAAGAGTTAATAGATAGCTATGAGTGAGATGGTTTAATGTGCTGGCCACTAAATGTGTATGACGCGTCGTAAAAGATCTGCTGGATCATCAACAACACTAGCTAAACCAATGTGCTACTTAGTACCCGCCTCTGGAGACATGGGTAATCCTTCTGAAATTCACTTCGCCGGCTACGAGAAAAGATACCAGAGTTGAGAGCCGTCAATTGAGTGGTCAGGTTTCAATATTAATCGAAGTTGATGGCTCCGGCGACTACGCGAGAGAGGTGCATGGATAAGGGAAAGTGCGTCTGGCAAGAAATCAAAAAAGATTTGAGACAAGAATCGCCGATGAAATACCACATATGAATTGATTCAGTACTACGATGAACTCATTCAACGTCTAACACCAAAAACCTCACCAATTAGGCGCCTCGAGACAGAGACGGACTTGCCCAGCCGGAAGCGTCTGCCTTTCAAGCCACCGGGAGCTCAGTATAAGGTTCTATGCTCATCAGCCTGTTTCAGTGTCTAGTGCCAGCAGGAATGCTCCGGAAGATGCTCTGTCAGCTACAGCAAGTTGCTTATTGGGTCAGGATTGATATGCACGCAACAGTCTATCGTCACTACCCTGAAATGAAGATGTGACCCAAGGTAATACATCTTATTCAGTCATCTATCCCGTCCCCTACATTGAATATTCCGTGTGAAATACCTCGGATTGGAGAGCGAGCGGAAAGAGATAGGTTACTTAAAGCTTCGATGCTCGCTTGTTTGACATAACTATCGGGGATCGCGAGAAGCATACAGTCCGAATCGACTTTGAGGTGTTCATATCTACGCAGGCGCAAGTCAAACCTGGGTCTGGACCTAGATGATATCGTTGAGCTCGCAAGGCGATTAGTGTTAGCGCCGAAGTCAACACAGCAACCTAAACTCTCCTCTCTTATACAAGGTAGCTTAGCTCTGTTACAAGCCTGATGAACAGATTTTCCATCTTTCAATGCAGCGGACTCAGAGGTCATCACTTGGACCAGGATATTCTCCGTACGATAGGTCAGCACTTCTAAAGGGTCCTCCTTTAAAACTGCCGAGAGCTTCACAAACAATCATTCGCAACCACCTGTTCTCTTCATCTCGACGCAAGCGCACACCCTATAGGCGGGTCGTTGCTTATGTGGTTTCCATACTTGCTCCCGTTGATGTCACTGGATCGCCCGTCAAGATCGTCTCAAAGTTTCAGGGGAGTAAATTGTATTACCAAGCCCCAAGACCCAAGATCTTCTCTGGAATATCCCATGCGGAATACGCCGAGTGAGATGGCGAGTGTAGGCAGGTGGGGTGCGGTTCCTAGTGCTCTTGATGCATCGTGACATTCGCGGAGATGCTGGTGTCTTTTTCTCAACTCGATCTGCAGAAAATCCAGGACGCTGTCGATTATGCGACTAAAGGATCAGCGTATAGTCACTGTCTTCGGTCGCAAACCCTATTCCCCGGGCCCAAGTTGTCGATTATATTGCTCTGCTCGAGGAAAATTAACGTATGGTAGATCTCTCCGCAACCTCCGATCGGAGACCGGCGATAAGTGGGCCCAGCTTCCGGGCTTGGCCATCCTCCAGGCCTGGTTCTCGACCGAAGTCCAACATTTCTTAGCAAAGTAGATGCGGATATTTCCACGTCATCCCCAATTCACGCCGCTTATTACTTACATTTCCATTTTTACATTCAAAGCCGAAAGAAACGCATTAACAGCCTGGCGTTCGGCACATCTCCCACCTCCGACTCTAAAAACACCGCAGATATCGGAGGTCGCCGCCCCAACTCGCCGCGACCGGAAACAGTAGAACCCCCATCCCGCCATCCCGCGCTACGGACGCCTCCGATGGTAGGAGGTCGGCGTCCACTCATAAACGTTAATTGGGTAGGTCTTTACTCGAGGTACGTTAGACATGCGGTACGGATAGCATCTGGAGACTTACGATAAGCGTCGCGGGGTTGATAAAGTCGCGGGCCCATCCCAGTTCCACATCACCATATCAACACCAACAAAACTTCGACGACCGGCAATTGACATCACATCATACTTCACACACATCTCAAGATCACTCAATCCAACTCCACCACACAACATCAAAGGACTCAGACAAGGCATCACCAACACAATGTCCACAGAACCCCCCCTCCCAACCCGCGACCCAAAAACCGTCCTCGCCTCCCTCCTCACCCTCACAGAAACCCGCATCGTGCCCCTAACAGCCCGCGGCGTCTCCTCCGGCTCAAAACTCTTCGGCGCCGCCATCCTCTCCTCTGACGACGCCCTCACCCCCTACACAGTCTCCACAAACGACGAACGCACCTCCCCCCTCCTCCACGGCGAAATAAACTGCATCCAAACCTTCTTCACGCGCGACTTCCCCGACCCCTCCACCCGCCCCTCCCCGCGCACCGACTGCGTCTTCTTCGCAACCCACGAGCCCTGCTCCCTTTGTTTGTCGGGCATCGCCTGGTCTGGCTTCCGGGAGGTGTATTACCTCTTCACGTACGAGGACAGCCGCGACCTGTTTGCGATTCCGCACGATATCAATATCTTGCAGCAGGTCTTTCGCGTGCCGGCCGAGGGGGAGGACAAGAGTGCGTTGGGGAGACGGGAGCTGTATAACCGGACTAACCAGTTCTTCACGGCGCGGAGTTTGGGGGCGTTGGTGGAGGAGATCAAGGATGAGGGAGAGAGGGCTCATTGGCAGGAGGAGATGGAGCGCGTTAAAGGGTTGTACAACGCGTTGAGTGAGACGTATCAGGAGGGGAAGAAGGCTGGGGCCGAGAGTTCGAGCGTGTGGAAGTAGAGTAGAAAGCGGCGGGTTGAGTTGATTCGTCAATGGGATGGTTGATTTACGGATACCTACTAGGGACTACTTACTGCTCGAAGTACTGAGTCCGCGTTGGGTGTTGCTGGCAGTGGCTGGGAGAAATCGACGCCGACGATGGAGCCGGGGGATTTCCATAGTCGAGGACCGAGCGGGTGAAGACGGCGTCATACTCTAGCATCGATACGGAATGCCGCCGGTGACGACTGGTGTTCAGCTAGAGGATTAGAGATACCACTAACGAAGACTCGTTCCCATATCCAGCTATAACCTCCCAGCCACGTCCATCATATCTACTATTTTCGAAGCATCGAGTCATTGTGAGGTGTGTAGAGACAGGAGCCAACCCAGTGCGTGCCGTGGAAAACCTCATCTCGGCCGGCCGTGTCCTAGCCGTGGGTGAGACCTCCGCAACGGCAAGGGAAGGAATCGCTGCCGCATCGATCAACGTCGCATGGCATACGGCACTCGCCGCCGGGAGGAAGAGGGGGGGCCAATTCACAGGCCGGCCGGGCCACTCGTGGCCGTGGCCCGTACCAAGGCAGCAAGATCCTACACCTTGAACGGCCGCAACACCTACGATCCCTCGGCCCCCGAAGCTGAACATCACTCGCCGTTCTTCGCCGGGCAGAACATCGTCCACGACGCAACGCACTGTGCTGGCCAAAGTATGCCGACGATGCCACGGCGGTTATGGACCAAGCAGACGAAGGCGGAAATGCAGGCGCGGGGTAAAGCAGACCAGGGCGTGTAGGCTACGGCACGGCGGCGGTACGGAATAGTGTACAGCCATCCCCCTGTCGATGAGGTACATTTGAATTTCTTCACGCCCCCCTCTTCAACGGGTCCCCCTTTCATGGGGTCTGAAGCATCGTCATTGGCCGGGTTCGTCTGGCCTTCCCATGTGGCCCGCTGTCGTTTTAGGCACATGCAGTGCAGAGGCGGTTTTCGGCGTGGGGAGCACGTTGCGGAATGGAGTCGCCCGGGTTTAACGGGTCATGGACATGGGGGTGAAGGATGAGGGGAATGAAGAAGAAGAACATGGTCTTTGCCGGATCGGCCGGACATGGCGTGCATTTTCTCAGCGTGGATGACCAGTGAAGATATCTGCGAGTATGGCATAGTTGATACTATAGGAAGTGGTCTTTTCGAGACGAACTGCTGGTGATACTGCGGTGCGCGGGCGAGAAACAGGGTTGAGGGGCCTTCATTACGTTGTGCAGCGCATGCCATAGCAGCGCGAGGCATCATCGCAGACTGCGGCTAGAATGGATGGAGTCAAACTCCAAGGGGGATCCATAACTGTGCAGCAACAGGAGACAGACGCGGCCGCTGCTGCACCGCATCACAGCTGTTGCTGAAGACCGAGAGACGCAGGCGAGAGAGTGCAACCGTGTTGCGTATTCGCAGGAATGATGATGATGGGACAAAGTCTCCGCAACGGCCGCCCCTCCCGCGCATACTAGCAGCCTAGGGTGAGGGTCTTTGGGTCTCTCTAGCCTTTTTCCCCTCCCGGCTATCGTTTGTTCGTCGTCTCAAAACCCCTCCTCCTTGTTGGTTGCGTGCAGACGCCATCCGTGGTATCCCGGCGGGTAGGGAAGAGAAAAAAAGACGCAGTGAACAGCCATGTGTCAGCACATCCGTCCGCTATGATAGCGTGAGATTAGGTACACCCAGCGACGCGACAGCCGCGGGGACAGGAGTCGTGACTGAGATACCTAGACACATTGTCACGCGCATCGTCAGTTCATTCCAGACATCGGACAATGTGCTCAAGGGAAGTAGACGGTCCGCTGTACAGGCGGAGTTTCGTACGACAAACAGGCAAGCAACGCCCAGAACTGTTTGATTCAACTTTTGACCGGAGCACGCCCTCTGGCTCTCTCATCGGAATCTCAAAAGGGCAACGGCAGAGCAAGGGAAACGTGGGCAGAGGGAGGGGGAGTGTGCAGCTGGTTGATGGAGGATGATGGTCGATGATGGAGGATGACTGGCCGGGCAAAGGCGACTTTTCCCACTCGTGCTGATTAATGACCAGTGACAGGTCGCTAAAACAAGGTAAAAAGAGGAAGACGGGAGTCGCGACGAACGGTCCCAGGTTGGAACGGGCCGACACAGCACTGCTTCGTACCGACACTGGCTCTCTCTTCCTCCCATGGGCTACCCTTGCCTGGGTTCCCGGGGGTGTGGTGGGTTGCATTCTCTAGTTTGCAGACGCGCAGGTTGAAAGTTGGAGGGTTCGCTGTGAGAAATGACGCAGGCTTCCAATTTGGATGGGTTACTGAGGGCTGAAGGAGGTGTCTCTCGAATTCCCAAAAATAACGAGCTGCCGATGCGTCGTTGGCTGTGCCGCGCTGTGCATACTGGTGCGTTTACACCACCACATACATGCATTCGCGGTTGGTGCTTTGTGAATTGTTGGATGCTGGTGAGAGCCAGTCGGGAGGCTTGTCGATGGCACCAACTGTGTGATTTTCTGCTAATCTCGCTGTCTATTGGGTAGTACCAGTGAGACTGTCCGTTCACCACTGGGCTGAAATCAATGGCTTCCTGTGGTGCAAGGTAAAGCAGTGGTCAGCTTATTCAGGCCAATCTCGGAGGTTGATGTGTAACAGAGGCTGAGCAAGACGCGATGTCTCTCACTGCTTCCTTTGGATGACAGACTTCCGGCAATTATTGGACTCTCATAACAGAGGCGTGTATGAAGGAAGCAATTCGAGATTGACAGAAACGGACGATCTGGCCAGAAAAGGCTGGACGGGAAACATCCTCGCATCCTCCGCTTCCTTCACCTTGCAAATCCACCCCTCAATTGCAGCTGCCCTCCTCTGTGTCAACCGCATGGTTGTCTCCCTTTGACGGGTCCGGACGGGTCTTGTCGTGGGCCATCGACGCCAACCCCGCCATCTGGTTTGACATGTCCGTTGGCGAGTATGCGGGCCTCTTCACTTCACTTCAGTTCACTTCACTACTCCCCCTTCAAGGTGATGGACCCCTTAGGTTCCCTGCAGGATTCCAGTGACCAGAAGACTCACCTGTTCACTGAGATGTTGACTTCCCTCAATACTTGGGACTCTCATACACTCCCAAGGCTCTAGGCCTCATCAACTCCCTGCTCAGTCAGACACTACTCAATCATCATCTTTGATGCAGTCTTCATCCTCCCGGCGGTTCGAGATACGAAGTCTTGCTTCAATTCGACCTTAACCCCCGGATGCTCAAGGATCGCTCGATCTCTATGGAACCCAGCCAAGCGCGGTTCGGTGCATGTCCCGCATCCAGGTGGCGTAGCCATCGCTTCACTGCAATCCTGACCCGCCCCAAGAAAGATGCGATCAGGCGAGGCTGACCCAACCTTACGACCAACATAGGTTCCAAGTCTGGGAATTCATTGTATTCAAACTTGAAGAGGTTTAATTAACTCTTTCTGTAGAGAACTCTGCATGACTACAACTAAGGTAAGATGTCGAGTCTCTGTACTGTTGTTCGCTTCCGGCTTAGAGAGGCGTGGAAGTTCTGCACCCCAAGTTGGAGGGCGCCAGCTTGACCATCCTTGGGGTATTGGTTCGGAAGCTAATCATGTACGGTGGAGCTTCACTGCGATTTTAACACTCCCTGAGGATCTGAGCCGACTGCTGAACTAGGAGCATTCCGTACCTCTGGTTGGACGGGTTTTCATGAGAAAGCCGACTAGGCCAGAGTAGGAATTAATTTTTGACCTCTGTCTTATTCTTTTCACTGCAACTTTAACCTCCCCCAAGAGGTTCCGAACCGCCGGGGTAACCCCATCATCGCTCAGGTTTTCAAGAATTCAGAAACATCCCAGATCCGGCATCATGGCCAACTTGGAATTGAGTCGCCGAGGATTTAGAAGGACGCCTGCGGATGACAGTTCTTCATCAGTCACAGGGAGCAAGAATCAAGGGATCCATAGCGCGCTGGCCACTGTCTCTCCGCAACTCTTCAGCCTCATGTGAGCAACCACCACCGTTGCAAGGGCGCATCAGAGACATCAGACACTCGCAAGGGCGATGAACCAACGATCCAAACACTTTGAAATGGATTCTACTGGCTCTGGAGCGGGAAGAGCGGCATCCTTCACAGGTCCCATTCGCGATCGTCAGCCGTCCGTCATCTCAGACACGGATGGTTACATGACTGCCATTCCCGCCTCTCACCTGACCTCTCACATGAATCTCATCTCACAACCTCATCTCAAAAGCTGATCTCACATGAAGAATTCACTCATCCCTCACTCACCCGCGCCTCTGCGTGGTATCACGTATTCCAAAATCTCCGCCTCGTAAGGCTACCAACGGGCCCCTTTGGCGGCGGCCCATCTTGGCCCCCAACTCCTCCCGCACCGCCGATCCCCCCCAAGCCCCGATCCAAGATTGTAAACTTCCTTCTCGAATCACACGAAACGCCAAACGCGGCCATCGTATCATTCGCTAAAGTAGGCAGTAGGTAAACGCAAGCCACCCGTGCCACCGTCACATTGGGTCGTAGCCTGCTCACGGGAGTACCTTGCACTTTCACGCACCTCGTGTACCTCCTCACTAGGCACTGCTTACTTAGTACCAGTAGTAGATTGTCAGTCACAGTGTTCAGCGTAACCGTGCCGAGACCTCATGTGTCTATTCACATTCTCAGCCCCCGATCGACAACGACGTAGACGCGCCCAAGAAAGAAACGCCCATTGTAACCAACCTTCAGAGCAAGCTGTTCATCGTGTATATCACGGCACACCTAAAGTAAGCAACAAACCAAGCCAAGAGGGGGGAAAACGTGGTATCACTTGAGACTGCCGGCGCCATGCACACCACCCGCGCCGCTGATTGGTGAGATTAGCGCTGAGGCCCGACATGAATGAACCCCAATTTGGAACATGCACAATTGTATGTGTGTAGGTATCCGCGCATCCCAGGTTCACACGTTCACGCCAGACACCAGACACCAGATCCCTACAGTACAACCCAACACACACATCACTCTCATCCTCCCTGTCCATCTCTCCAACCGACCAGCCGGCCACCCTGAATTCCCAGCCTTGCCATATTTCTTCTCCCTGTTGGATGCAAACCACCGCTCAAACCAACCACCTGAGACTTGCACGCCCCCTCCTCTTAGAAGGAAACAAACACCATCCTAGATGTAGGTACCCAGGCTAGACAGTGTGACTTGAGGTTCGTGGAACACTGTTTAACTCCATCGTTTTGCATTACTAGAGGATTGCCGCAGTACATGTAGACGCTACCCTGCCCTCGAATTCCGCACTGTTCAACCTCAACCCTTTTCACAAGTCTCCCATCCTTTCCTCCATTCCACCCTCTCCCTCGTCAAGGGATCGCCAGAATCGCAGTTTCGACAGCTTGTTGGTAGGCTGGTGTTACTGTCTGGAGGTAGGCAACCCACTCTTGTGCGTGGGCGCCGGGAGTCTTGCCATCGCGGAGATGGCGGTGGATGTGCCGGAGCACTCGAGAGAGCTTTCTGATGGACTTCCAATGCTGTCTAAGGCGATTATCCTCGAGCTGTAGGAGGAAGCCGAGGCGCCATATCG